>NC_056743.1:1273934465-1274136965 GCF_019279795.1 Protopterus annectens
TAAAAACCCCCGATTCTGCCAGGTTAAGGTTTAGTGAGGCCCTAGCTCAACATTCTAAATCAATGTTCTACAGCATTACTGCCAAGTTAAGGTTTAATGAGGCCCTAGCTCAACATTCTAAATCAATGTTCTACAGCATTACTGCCAAGTTAAGGTTTAGTGAGGCCCTAGCTCAACATTCTAAATCAATGTTCTACAGCATTACTGCCAAGTTAAGGTTTAGTGAGGCCCTAGCTCAACATTCTAAATCAATGTTCTACAGCATTACTGCCAAGTTAAGGTTTAGTGAGGCCCTAGCTCAACATTCTAAATCAATGTTCTACAGCATTACTGCCAAGTTAAGGTTTAGTGAGGCCCTAGCTCAACATTCTAAATCAATGTTCTACAGCATTACTGCCAAGTTAAGGTTTAGTGAGGCCCTAGCTCAACATTCTAAATCAATGTTCTACAGCATTACTGCCAAGTTAAGGTTTAATGAGGCCCTAGCTCAACATTCTAAATCAATGTTCTACAGCATTACTGCCAAGTTAAGGTTTAGTGAGGCCCTAGCTCAACATTCTAAATCAATGTTCTACAGCATTACTGCCAAGTTAAGGTTTAGTGAGGCCCTAGCTCAACATTCTAAATCAATGTTCTACAGCATTACTGCCAAGTTAAGGTTTAATGAGGCCCTAGCTCAACATTCTAAATCAATGTTCTGCAGCATTACTGCCAAGTTAAGGTTTAGTGAGGCCCTAGCTCAACATTCTAAATCAATGTTCTACAGCATTACTGCCAAGTTAAGGTTTAATGAGGCCCTAGCTCAACATTCTAAATCAATGTTCTACAGCATTACTGCCAAGTTAAGGTTTAATGAGGCCCTAGCTCAACATTCTAAATCAATGTTCTACAGCATTACTGCCAAGTTAAGGTTTAGTGAGGCCCTAGCTCAACATTCTAAATCAATGTTCTACAGCATTACTGCCAAGTTAAGGTTTAGTGAGGCCCTAGCTCAACATTCTAAATCAATGTTCTACAGCATTACTGCCAAGTTAAGGTTTAGTGAGGCCCTAGCTCAACATTCTAAATCAATGTTCTACAGCATTACTGCCAAGTTAAGGTTTAGTGAGGCCCTAGCTCAACATTCTAAATCAATGTTCTACAGCATTACTGCCAAGTTAAGGTTTAATGAGGCCCTAGCTCAACATTCTAAATCAATGTTCTACAGCATTACTGCCAAGTTAAGGTTTAGTGAGGCCCTAGCTCAACATTCTAAATCAATGTTCTACAGCATTACTGCCAAGTTAAGGTTTAGTGAGGCCCTAGCTCAACATTCTAAATCAATGTTCTACAGCATTACTGCCAAGTTAAGGTTTAATGAGGCCCTAGCTCAACATTCTAAATCAATGTTCTACAGCATTACTGCCAAGTTAAGGTTTAGTGAGGCCCTAGCTCAACATTCTAAATCAATGTTCTACAGCATTACTGCCAAGTTAAGGTTTAGTGAGGCCCTAGCTCAACATTCTAAATCAATGTTCTACAGCATTACTGCCAAGTTAAGGTTTAGTGAGGCCCTAGCTCAACATTCTAAATCAATGTTCTACAGCATTACTGCCAAGTTAAGGTTTAGTGAGGCCCTAGCTCAACATTCTAAATCAATGTTCTACAGCATTACTGCCAAGTTAAGGTTTAGTGAGGCCCTAGCTCAACATTCTAAATCAATGTTCTACAGCATTACTGCCAAGTTAAGGTTTAGTGAGGCCCTAGCTCAACATTCTAAATCAATGTTCTACAGCATTACTGCCAAGTTAAGGTTTAGTGAGGCCCTAGCTCAACATTCTAAATCAATGTTCTACAGCATTACTGCCAAGTTAAGGTTTAGTGAGGCCCTAGCTCAACATTCTAAATCAATGTTCTGCAGCATTACTGCCAAGTTAAGGTTTAGTGAGGCCCTAGCTCAACATTCTAAATCAATGTTCTACAGCATTACTGCCAAGTTAAGGTTTAATGAGGCCCTAGCTCAACATTCTAAATCAATGTTCTACAGCATTACTGCCAAGTTAAGGTTTAGTGAGGCCCTAGCTCAACATTCTAAATCAATGTTCTACAGCATTACTGCCAAGTTAAGGTTTAGTGAGGCCCTAGCTCAACATTCTAAATCAATGTTCTACAGCATTACTGCCAAGTTAAGGTTTAATGAGGCCCTAGCTCAACATTCTAAATCAATGTTCTACAGCATTACTGCCAAGTTAAGGTTTAGTGAGGCCCTAGCTCAACATTCTAAATCAATGTTCTACAGCATTACTGCCAAGTTAAGGTTTAATGAGGCCCTAGCTCAACATTCTAAATCAATGTTCTACAGCATTACTGCCAAGTTAAGGTTTAGTGAGGCCCTAGCTCAACATTCTAAATCAATGTTCTGCAGCATTACTGCCAAGTTAAGGTTTAATGAGGCCCTAGCTCAACATTCTAAATCAATGTTCTACAGCATTACTGCCAAGTTAAGGTTTAGTGAGGCCCTAGCTCAACATTCTAAATCAATGTTCTACAGCATTACTGCCAAGTTAAGGTTTAGTGAGGCCCTAGCTCAACATTCTAAATCAATGTTCTACAGCATTACTGCCAAGTTAAGGTTTAGTGAGGCCCTAGCTCAACATTCTAAATCAATGTTCTACAGCATTACTGCCAAGTTAAGGTTTAGTGAGGCCCTAGCTCAACATTCTAAATCAATGTTCTACAGCATTACTGCCAAGTTAAGGTTTAGTGAGGCCCTAGCTCAACATTCTAAATCAATGTTCTACAGCATTACTGCCAAGTTAAGGTTTAGTGAGGCCCTAGCTCAACATTCTAAATCAATGTTCTACAGCATTACTGCCAAGTTAAGGTTTAGTGAGGCCCTAGCTCAACATTCTAAATCAATGTTCTACAGCATTACTGCCAAGTTAAGGTTTAGTGAGGCCCTAGCTCAACATTCTAAATCAATGTCCTGCAGCATTACTGCCAAGTTAAGGTTTAGTGAGGCCCTAGCTCAACATTCTAAATCAATGTTCTACAGCATTACTGCCAAGTTAAGGTTTAATGAGGCCCTAGCTCAACATTCTAAATCAATGTTCTACAGCATTACTGCCAAGTTAAGGTTTAGTGAGGCCCTAGCTCAACATTCTAAATCAATGTTCTACAGCATTACTGCCAAGTTAAGGTTTAATGAGGCCCTAGCTCAACATTCTAAATCAATGTTCTACAGCATTACTGCCAAGTTAAGGTTTAGTGAGGCCCTAGCTCAACATTCTAAATCAATGTTCTACAGCATTACTGCCAAGTTAAGGTTTAATGAGGCCCTAGCTCAACATTCTAAATCAATGTTCTACAGCATTACTGCCAAGTTAAGGTTTAGTGAGGCCCTAGCTCAACATTCTAAATCAATGTTCTGCAGCATTACTGCCAAGTTAAGGTTTAAAGATTGCCCTAGCTCAACATTCTAAATCAATGTTCTACAGCATTACTGCCAAGTTAAGGTTTAGTGAGGCCCTAGCTCAACATTCTAAATCAATGTTCTACAGCATTACTGCCAAGTTAAGGTTTAGTGAGGCCCTAGCTCAACATTCTAAATCAATGTTCTGCAGCATTACTGCCAAGTCAAGGTTTAACGAGGCCCTAGCTCAACATTCTAAATCAATGTTCTACAGCATTACTGCCAAGTTAAGGTTTAGTGAGGCCCTAGCTCAACATTCTAAATCAATGTTCTACAGCATTACTGCCAAGTTAAGGTTTAGTGAGGCCCTAGCTCAACATTCTAAATCAATGTTCTACAGCATTACTGCCAAGTTAAGGTTTAGTGAGGCCCTAGCTCAACATTCTAAATCAATGTTCTACAGCATTACTGCCAAGTTAAGGTTTAGTGAGGCCCTAGCTCAACATTCTAAATCAATGTTCTACAGCATTACTGCCAAGTTAAGGTTTAGTGAGGCCCTAGCTCAACATTCTAAATCAATGTTCTACAGCATTACTGCCAAGTTAAGGTTTAATGAGGCCCTAGCTCAACATTCTAAATCAATGTTCTACAGCATTACTGCCAAGTTAAGGTTTAGTGAGGCCCTAGCTCAACATTCTAAATCAATGTTCTACAGCATTACTGCCAAGTTAAGGTTTAATGAGGCCCTAGCTCAACATTCTAAATCAATGTTCTGCAGCATTACTGCCAAGTTAAGGTTTAGTGAGGCCCTAGCTCAACATTCTAAATCAATGTTCTACAGCATTACTGCCAAGTTAAGGTTTAGTGAGGCCCTAGCTCAACATTCTAAATCAATGTTCTACAGCATTACTGCCAAGTTAAGGTTTAGTGAGGCCCTAGCTCAACATTCTAAATCAATGTTCTACAGCATTACTGCCAAGTTAAGGTTTAGTGAGGCCCTAGCTCAACATTCTAAATCAATGTTCTGCAGCATTACTGCCAAGTTAAGGTTTAGTGAGGCCCTAGCTCAACATTCTAAATCAATGTTCTACAGCATTACTGCCAAGTTAAGGTTTAATGAGGCCCTAGCTCAACATTCTAAATCAATGTTCTACAGCATTACTGCCAAGTTAAGGTTTAGTGAGGCCCTAGCTCAACATTCTAAATCAATGTTCTACAGCATTACTGCCAAGTTAAGGTTTAATGAGGCCCTAGCTCAACATTCTAAATCAATGTTCTACAGCATTACTGCCAAGTTAAGGTTTAGTGAGGCCCTAGCTCAACATTCTAAATCAATGTTCTACAGCATTACTGCCAAGTTAAGGTTTAATGAGGCCCTAGCTCAACATTCTAAATCAATGTTCTACAGCATTACTGCCAAGTTAAGGTTTAGTGAGGCCCTAGCTCAACATTCTAAATCAATGTTCTACAGCATTACTGCCAAGTTAAGGTTTAATGAGGCCCTAGCTCAACATTCTAAATCAATGTTCTACAGCATTACTGCCAAGTTAAGGTTTAATGAGGCCCTAGCTCAACATTCTAAATCAATGTTCTACAGCATTACTGCCAAGTTAAGGTTTAGTGAGGCCCTAGCTCAACATTCTAAATCAATGTTCTGCAGCATTACTGCCAAGTTAAGGTTTAATGAGGCCCTAGCTCAACATTCTAAATCAATGTTCTACAGCATTACTGCCAAGTTAAGGTTTAGTGAGGCCCTAGCTCAACATTCTAAATCAATGTTCTACAGCATTACTGCCAAGTTAAGGTTTAGTGAGGCCCTAGCTCAACATTCTAAATCAATGTTCTACAGCATTACTGCCAAGTTAAGGTTTAGTGAGGCCCTAGCTCAACATTCTAAATCAATGTTCTGCAGCATTACTGCCAAGTTAAGGTTTAGTGAGGCCCTAGCTCAACATTCTAAATCAATGTTCTACAGCATTACTGCCAAGTTAAGGTTTAGTGAGGCCCTAGCTCAACATTCTAAATCAATGTTCTACAGCATTACTGCCAAGTTAAGGTTTAGTGAGGCCCTAGCTCAACATTCTAAATCAATGTTCTACAGCATTACTGCCAAGTTAAGGTTTAGTGAGGCCCTAGCTCAACATTCTAAATCAATGTTCTACAGCATTACTGCCAAGTTAAGGTTTAGTGAGGCCCTAGCTCAACATTCTAAATCAATGTCCTGCAGCATTACTGCCAAGTTAAGGTTTAATGAGGCCCTAGCTCAACATTCTAAATCAATGTTCTACAGCATTACTGCCAAGTTAAGGTTTAGTGAGGCCCTAGCTCAACATTCTAAATCAATGTTCTACAGCATTACTGCCAAGTTAAGGTTTAATGAGGCCCTAGCTCAACATTCTAAATCAATGTCCTGCAGCATTACTGCCAAGTTAAGGTTTAATGAGGCCCTAGCTCAACATTCTAAATCAATGTTCTACAACATTACTGCCAAGTTAAGGTTTAGTGAGGCCCTAGCTCAACATTCTAAATCAATGTTCTACAGCATTACTGCCAAGTTAAGGTTTAGTGAGGCCCTAGCTCAACATTCTAAATCAATGTTCTGCAGCATTACTGCCAAGTTAAGGTTTAGTGAGGCCCTAGCTCAACATTCTAAATCAATGTTCTACAGCATTACTGCCAAGTTAAGGTTTAGTGAGGCCCTAGCTCAACATTCTAAATCAATGTTCTACAGCATTACTGCCAAGTTAAGGTTTAGTGAGGCCCTAGCTCAACATTCTAAATCAATGTTCTACAGCATTACTGCCAAGTTAAGGTTTAATGAGGCCCTAGCTCAACATTCTAAATCAATGTTCTACAGCATTACTGCCAAGTTAAGGTTTAATGAGGCCCTAGCTCAACATTCTAAATCAATGTTCTACAGCATTACTGCCAAGTTAAGGTTTAGTGAGGCCCTAGCTCAACATTCTAAATCAATGTTCTACAGCATTACTGCCAAGTTAAGGTTTAATGAGGCCCTAGCTCAACATTCTAAATCAATGTTCTACAGCATTACTGCCAAGTTAAGGTTTAGTGAGGCCCTAGCTCAACATTCTAAATCAATGTTCTACAGCATTACTGCCAAGTTAAGGTTTAGTGAGGCCCTAGCTCAACATTCTAAATCAATGTTCTACAGCATTACTGCCAAGTTAAGGTTTAGTGAGGCCCTAGCTCAACATTCTAAATCAATGTTCTACAGCATTACTGCCAAGTTAAGGTTTAATGAGGCCCTAGCTCAACATTCTAAATCAATGTTCTGCAGCATTACTGCCAAGTTAAGGTTTAATGAGGCCCTAGCTCAACATTCTAAATCAATGTTCTACAGCATTACTGCCAAGTTAAGGTTTAGTGAGGCCCTAGCTCAACATTCTAAATCAATGTTCTACAGCATTACTGCCAAGTTAAGGTTTAATGAGGCCCTAGCTCAACATTCTAAATCAATGTTCTACAGCATTACTGCCAAGTTAAGGTTTAGTGAGGCCCTAGCTCAACATTCTAAATCAATGTTCTACAGCATTACTGCCAAGTTAAGGTTTAGTGAGGCCCTAGCTCAACATTCTAAATCAATGTTCTACAGCATTACTGCCAAGTTAAGGTTTAGTGAGGCCCTAGCTCAACATTCTAAATCAATGTTCTACAGCATTACTGCCAAGTTAAGGTTTAGTGAGGCCCTAGCTCAACATTCTAAATCAATGTTCTGCAGCATTACTGCCAAGTTAAGGTTTAATGAGGCCCTAGCTCAACATTCTAAATCAATGTTCTACAGCATTACTGCCAAGTTAAGGTTTAGTGAGGCCCTAGCTCAACATTCTAAATCAATGTTCTACAGCATTACTGCCAAGTTAAGGTTTAGTGAGGCCCTAGCTCAACATTCTAAATCAATGTTCTACAGCATTACTGCCAAGTTAAGGTTTAGTGAGGCCCTAGCTCAACATTCTAAATCAATGTTCTACAGCATTACTGCCAAGTTAAGGTTTAATGAGGCCCTAGCTCAACATTCTAAATCAATGTTCTACAGCATTACTGCCAAGTTAAGGTTTAGTGAGGCCCTAGCTCAACATTCTAAATCAATGTTCTACAGCATTACTGCCAAGTTAAGGTTTAGTGAGGCCCTAGCTCAACATTCTAAATCAATGTTCTACAGCATTACTGCCAAGTTAAGGTTTAATGAGGCCCTAGCTCAACATTCTAAATCAATGTTCTACAGCATTACTGCCAAGTTAAGGTTTAGTGAGGCCCTAGCTCAACATTCTAAATCAATGTTCTACAGCATTACTGCCAAGTTAAGGTTTAGTGAGGCCCTAGCTCAACATTCTAAATCAATGTTCTACAGCATTACTGCCAAGTTAAGGTTTAGTGAGGCCCTAGCTCAACATTCTAAATCAATGTTCTACAGCATTACTGCCAAGTTAAGGTTTAGTGAGGCCCTAGCTCAACATTCTAAATCAATGTCCTGCAGCATTACTGCCAAGTTAAGGTTTAATGAGGCCCTAGCTCAACATTCTAAATCAATGCTCTACAGCATTACTGCCAAGTTAAGGTTTAGTGAGGCCCTAGCTCAACATTCTAAATCAATGTTCTACAGCATTACTGCCAAGTTAAGGTTTAGTGAGGCCCTAGCTCAACATTCTAAATCAATGTTCTACAGCATTACTGCCAAGTTAAGGTTTAGTGAGGCCCTAGCTCAACATTCTAAATCAATGTTCTACAGCATTACTGCCAAGTTAAGGTTTAGTGAGGCCCTAGCTCAACATTCTAAATCAATGTTCTACAGCATTACTGCCAAGTTAAGGTTTAGTGAGTCCCCAGCTCAACATTCTAAATCAATGTCCTGCAGCATTACTGCCAAGTTAAGGTTTAGTGAGACCCTAGCTCAACATTCTAAATCAATGTTCTACAGCATTACTACCAAGTTAAGGTTTAATGAGGCCCTAGCTCAACATTCTAAATCAATGTTCTACAGCATTACTGCCAAGTTAAGGTTTAATGAGGCCCTAGCTCAACATTCTAAATCAATGTCCTGCAGCATTACTGCCAAGTTAAGGTTTAGTGAGGCCCTAGCTCAACATTCTAAATCAATGTTCTACAGCATTACTGCCAAGTTAAGGTTTAGTGAGGCCCTAGCTCAACATTCTAAATCAATGTTCTACAGCATTACTGCCAAGTTAAGGTTTAATGAGGCCTAAGCTTAACATTCTGAATCAATGTTCTACAGCATTACTGCCAAGTTAAAGTTTAGTGAGGCCCCAGCTCAACATTCTAAATCAATGTTTAATAGCATTACTGCCAAGTTAAGGTTTAATGAGGCCCTAGCTCAACATTCTAAATCAATGTTCTACAGCATTACTGCCAAGTTAAGGTTTAGTGAGGCCCTAGCTCAACATTCTAAATCAATGTTCTACAGCATTACTGCCAAGTTAAGGTTTAGTGAGGCCCTAGCTCAACATTCTAAATCAATGTTCTACAGCATTACTGCCAAGTTAAGGTTTAATGAGGCCCTAGCTCAACATTCTAAATCAATGTTCTACAGCATTACTGCCAAGTTAAGGTTTAGTGAGGCCCTAGCTCAACATTCTAAATCAATGTTCTACAGCATTACTGCCAAGTTAAGGTTTAGTGAGGCCCTAGCTCAACATTCTAAATCAATGTTCTACAGCATTACTGCCAAGTTAAGGTTTAGTGAGGCCCTAGCTCAACATTCTAAATCAATGTTCTACAGCATTACTGCCAAGTTAAGGTTTAGTGAGGCCCTAGCTCAACATTCTAAATCAATGTTCTACAGCATTACTGCCAAGTTAAGGTTTAGTGAGGCCCTAGCTCAACATTCTAAATCAATGTTCTACAGCATTACTGCCAAGTTAAGGTTTAGTGAGGCCCTAGCTCAACATTCTAAATCAATGTTCTACAGCATTACTGCCAAGTTAAGGTTTAGTGAGGCCCTAGCTCAACATTCTAAATCAATGTTCTACAGCATTACTGCCAAGTTAAGGTTTAGTGAGGCCCTAGCTCAACATTCTAAATCAATGTCCTGCAGCATTACTGCCAAGTTAAGGTTTAGTGAGGCCCTAGCTCAACATTCTAAATCAATGTTCTACAGCATTACTGCCAAGTTAAGGTTTAATGAGGCCCTAGCTCAACATTCTAAATCAATGTTCTACAGCATTACTGCCAAGTTAAGGTTTAGTGAGGCCCTAGCTCAACATTCTAAATCAATGTTCTACAGCATTACTGCCAAGTTAAGGTTTAATGAGGCCCTAGCTCAACATTCTAAATCAATGTTCTACAGCATTACTGCCAAGTTAAGGTTTAATGAGGCCCTAGCTCAACATTCTAAATCAATGTTCTACAGCATTACTGCCAAGTTAAGGTTTAATGAGGCCCTAGCTCAACATTCTAAATCAATGTCCTGCAGCATTACTGCCAAGTTAAGGTTTAATGAGGCCCTAGCTCAACATTCTAAATCAATGTTCTACAGCATTACTGCCAAGTTAAGGTTTAGTGAGGCCCTAGCTCAACATTCTAAATCAATGTCCTGCAGCATTACTGCCAAGTTAAGGTTTAATGAGGCCCTAGCTCAACATTCTAAATCAATGTTCTACAGCATTACTGCCAAGTTAAGGTTTAGTGAGGCCCTAGCTCAACATTCTAAATCAATGTTCTACAGCATTACTGCCAAGTTAAGGTTTAGTGAGGCCCTAGCTCAACATTCTAAATCAATGTTCTACAGCATTACTGCCAAGTTAAGGTTTAGTGAGGCCCTAGCTCAACATTCTAAATCAATGTTCTACAGCATTACTGCCAAGTTAAGGTTTAGTGAGGCCCTAGCTCAACATTCTAAATCAATGTTCTGCAGCATTACTGCCAAGTTAAGGTTTAGTGAGGCCCTAGCTCAACATTCTAAATCAATGTTCTACAGCATTACTGCCAAGTTAAGGTTTAATGAGGCCCTAGCTCAACATTCTAAATCAATGTTCTACAGCATTACTGCCAAGTTAAGGTTTAGTGAGGCCCTAGCTCAACATTCTAAATCAATGTTCTACAGCATTACTGCCAAGTTAAGGTTTAATGAGGCCCTAGCTCAACATTCTAAATCAATGTTCTACAGCATTACTGCCAAGTTAAGGTTTAATGAGGCCCTAGCTCAACATTCTAAATCAATGTTCTACAGCATTACTACCAAGTTAAGGTTTAATGAGGCCCCAGCTTAACATTCTAAATCAATGTTCTGCAGCATTACTGCCAAGTTAAGGTTTAGTGAGGCCCTAGCTCAACATTCTAAATCAATGTTCTACAGCATTACTGCCAAGTTAAGGTTTAATGAGGCCCTAGCTCAACATTCTAAATCAATGTTCTACAGCATTACTGCCAAGTTAAGGTTTAGTGAGGCCCTAGCTCAACATTCTAAATCAATGTCCTGCAGCATTACTGCCAAGTTAAGGTTTAATGAGGCCCTAGCTCAACATTCTAAATCAATGTCCTGCAGCATTACTGCCAAGTTAAGGTTTAATGATGGCCCTAGCTCAGCATTCTAAATCAATGTTCTACAGCATTACTGCCAAGTTAAGGTTTAGTGAGGCCCTAGCTCAACATTCTAAATCAATGTTCTACAGCATTACTGCCAAGTTAAGGTTTAGTGAGGCCCTAGCTCAACATTCTAAATCAATGTTCTACAGCATTACTGCCAAGTTAAGGTTTAGTGAGGCCCTAGCTCAACATTCTAAATCAATGTTCTACAGCATTACTGCCAAGTTAAGGTTTAGTGAGGCCCTAGCTCAACATTCTAAATCAATGTTCTACAGCATTACTGCCAAGTTAAGGTTTAGTGAGGCCCTAGCTCAACATTCTAAATCAATGTTCTACAGCATTACTGCCAAGTTAAGGTTTAGTGAGGCCCTAGCTCAACATTCTAAATCAATGTTCTACAGCATTACTGCCAAGTTAAGGTTTAATGAGGCCCTAGCTCAACATTCTAAATCAATGTCCTGCAGCATTACTGCCAAGTTAAGGTTTAATGAGGCCCTAGCTCAACATTCTAAATCAATGTTCTACAGCATTACTGCCAAGTTAAGGTTTAGTGAGGCCCTAGCTCAACATTCTAAATCAATGTTCTACAGCATTACTGCCAAGTTAAGGTTTAGTGAGGCCCTAGCTCAACATTCTAAATCAATGTCCTGCAGCATTACTGCCAAGTTAAGGTTTAATGAGGCCCTAGCTCAACATTCTAAATCAATGTTCTACAGCATTACTGCCAAGTTAAGGTTTAGTGAGGCCCTAGCTCAACATTCTAAATCAATGTTCTACAGCATTACTGCCAAGTTAAGGTTTAGTGAGGCCCTAGCTCAACATTCTAAATCAATGTCCTGCAGCATTACTGCCAAGTTAAGGTTTAGTGAGGCCCTAGCTCAACATTCTAAATCAATGTTCTACAGCATTACTGCCAAGTTAAGGTTTAGTGAGGCCCTAGCTCAACATTCTAAATCAATGTTCTACAGCATTACTGCCAAGTTAAGGTTTAGTGAGGCCCTTGCTCAACATTCTAAATCAAAGTTCTACAGCATTACTGCCAAGTTAAGGTTTAATGAGGCCATAGCTCAACATTCTAAATCAATGTTCTACAGCATTACTACCAGGTTAAGGTTTAGTGAGGCCCTAACTCAACATTTTAAATCTACAGCATTATTGCAAGGTTAAGGTTTAATGATGGCCGTACCTCAGCATCCTAAATCAATGTTCTACAGAATTACTGCCAAGTTGAGGTTTAATGAGGCCCTAGCTCAACATTCTAAATGAATGTCCTGTAGCATTACTGCCAAGTTAAGGTTTAATGATGGCTCCAGCTCCACATTCTAAATGAATGCCCTGCAGCACTACACCCAAGTTAAGGTTTAATGATGGCCCTAGCTCAGCATTCTAAATCAATGTTCTACAGCATTACTGCCAAGTTAAGGTTTAGTGAGGCCCTAGCTCAACATTCTAAATCAATGTTCTACAGCATTACTGCCAAGTTAAGGTTTAATGAGGCCCTAGCTCAACATTCTAAATCAATGTTCTACAGCATTACTGCCAAGTTAAGGTTTAGTGAGGCCCTAGCTCAAAATTCGAAATCAATGTCCTGCAGTATTACTGCCAAGTTAAGGTTTAGTGAGGCCCTAGCTCAACATTCTAAATCAATGTCCTGCAGCATTACTGCCAAGTTAAGGTTTAATGAGGCCCTAGCTCAACATTCTAAATCAATGTTCTACAGCATTACTGCCAAGTTAAGGTTTAGTGAGGCCCTAGCTCAACATTCTAAATCAATGTTCTACAGCATTACTGCCAAGTTAAGGTTTAGTGAGGCCCTAGCTCAACATTCTAAATCAATGTCCTGCAGCATTACTGCCAAGTTAAGGTTTAATGAGGCCCTAGCTCAACATTCTAAATCAATGTTCTACAGCATTACTGCCAAGTTAAGGTTTAGTGAGGCCCTAGCTCAACATTCTAAATCAATGTTCTACAGCATTACTGCCAAGTTAAGGTTTAGTGAGGCCCTAGCTCAACATTCTAAATCAATGTCCTGCAGCATTACTGCCAAGTTAAGGTTTAATGAGGCCCTAGCTCAACATTCTAAATCAATGTTCTACAGCATTACTGCCAAGTTAAGGTTTAGTGAGGCCCTAGCTCAACATTCTAAATCAATGTTCTACAGCATTACTGCCAAGTTAAGGTTTAGTGAGGCCCTAGCTCAACATTCTAAATCAATGTTCTGCAGCATTACTGCCAAGTTAAGGTTTAATGATGGCCCTAGCTCAACATTCTAAATCAATGTCCTGCAGCATTACTGCCAAGTTAAGGTTTAATGATGCCCTAGCTCAACATTCTAAATCAATGTCCTGCAACATTACTGCCAAATTAGGGTTTAATGAGGCCCCAGCTCAACATTCGAAATCAATGTTCAACAGCATTCCTGCCAAGTTAAGGTTTAGTGAGGGCCTAGCTCAACTTTCTAAATCAATGTTCTACAGTATTACTGCCAAGTTAAGGTTTAATGAGGCCCTAGCTCAACATTCTAAATCAATGTCCTGCAGCATTACTGCCAAGTTAAGGTTTAATGAGGCCCTAGCTCAACATTCTAAATCAATGTTCTACAGCATTACTGCCAAGTTAAGGTTTAGTGAGGCCCTAGCTCAACATTCTAAATCAATGTTCTACAGCATTACTGCCAAGTTAAGATTTAGTGAGGCCCCAGCTCAACATTCTAAATCAATGTCCTGCAGCATTACTGACAAGTTAAGGTTTAGTGGGGTCTTAGCTCAACATTCTAAATCAATGTTCTACAGCATTACTGCCAAGTTAAGGTTTAGTGAGGCCCTAGCTCAACATTCTAAATCAATGTCCTGCAGCATTACTGCCAAGTTAAGGTTTAGTGAGGCCCTAGCTCAACATTCTAAATCAATGTTCTACAGCATTACTGCCAAGTTAAGGTTTAATGATGGCCCTAGCTCAACATTCTAAATCAATGTTCTACAGCATTACTGCCAAGTTAAGGTTTAGTGAGGCCCTAGCTCAACATTCTAAATCAATGTTCTACAGCATTACTGCCAAGTTAAGGTTTAATGAGGCCCTAGCTCAACATTCTAAATCAATGTTCTACAGCATTACTGCCAAGTTAAGGTTTAATGAGGCCCTAGCTCAACATTCTAAATCAATGTTCTACAGCATTACTGCCAAGTTAAGGTTTAATGAGGCCCTAGCTCAACATTCTAAATCAATGTCCTGCAGCATTACTGCCAAGTTAAGGTTTAATGATGGCCCTAGCTCAGCATTCTAAATCAATTCAATGTTCTACAGCATTACTGCCAAGTTAAGGTTTAGTGAGGCCCTAGCTCAACATTCTAAATCAATGTCCTGCAGCATTACTGCCAAGTTAAGGTTTAATGAGGCCCTAGCTCAACATTCTAAATCAATGTTCTACAGCATTACTGCCAAGTTAAGGTTTAGTGAGGCCCTAGCTCAACATTCTAAATCAATGTTCTACAGCATTACTGCCAAGTTAAGGTTTAGTGAGGCCCTAGCTCAACATTCTAAATCAATGTTCTACAGCATTACTGCCAAGTTAAGGTTTAGTGAGGCCCTAGCTCAACATTCTAAATCAATGTTCTACAGCATTACTGCCAAGTTAAGGTTTAGTGAGGCCCTAGCTCAACATTCTAAATCAATGTTCTATAGCATTACTGCCAAGTTAAGGTTTAGTGAGGCCCTAGCTCAACATTCTAAATCAATGTCCTGCAGCATTACTGCCAAGTTAAGGTTTAATGAGGCCCTAGCTCAACATTCTAAATCAATGTTCTACAGCATTACTGCCAAGTTAAGGTTTAGTGAGGCCCTAGCTCAACATTCTAAATCAATGTCCTGCAGCATTACTGCCAAGTTAAGGTTTAGTGAGGCCCCAGCTCAACATTCTAAATCAATGTTCAATAGTATTACTGCCAAGTTAAGGTTTAATGATGGCCCTAGCTCAGTATTCTAAATAAATTCAATGTTCTACAGCATTACTGCCAAGTTAAGGTTTAGTGAGGCCCCAGCTCAACATTCTAAATCAATGTTTAATAGCATTACTGCCAAGTTAAGGTTTAATGATGGCCCTAGCTCAGCATTCTAAATCAATTCAATGTTCTACAGCATTACTACCAGGTTAAGGTTTAGTGAGGCCCTAGCTCAACATTTTAAATCTACAGCATTACTGCCAAGTTAAGGTTTAATGATGGCTGTAGCTCAGCATCCTAAATCAATGTTCTACAAAATTACTGCCAAGTTAAGTTTTAATGAGGCCCTAGCTCAACATTCTAAATGAATGTCCTGTAGCATTACTGCCAAGTTAAGGTTTAATGATGGCTCCAGCTCAACATTCTAAATGAATGTCCTGCAGCACTACTGCCAAGTTAAGGTTTAATGATGGCCCTAGCTCAGCATTCTAAATCAATGTTCTACAGCATTACTGCCAAGTTAAGGTTTAGTGAGGCCCTAGCTCAACATTCTAAATCAATGTTCTACAGCATTACTGCCAAGTTAAGGTTTAGTGAGGCCCTAGCTCAACATTCTAAATCAATGTTCTACAGCATTACTGCCAAGTTAAGGTTTAGTGAGGCCCTAGCTCAACATTCTAAATCAATGTTCTACAGCATTACTGCCAAGTTAAGGTTTAGTAAGACCCTAGCTCAACATTCTAAATCAATGTTCTTCAGCATTACTGCCAGGTTAAGGTTTAGTGAGGCCCTAGCTCAACATTCTAAATCAATGTCCTGCAACATTACTGCCAAGTTAGGGTTTAATGAGGCCCTAGCTCAACATTCTAAATCAATGTTCTACAGCATTACTGCCAAGTTAAGGTTTATTGAGGCTCTAGCTCAACATTCTAAATCAATGTCCTGCAGCATTACTGCCAAGTTAAGGTTTAATGAGGCCCCAGCTCAACATTCTAAATCAATGTTCTACAGCATTACTGCCAAGTTAAGGTTTAGTGAGGCCCTAGCTCAGCATTCTAAATCAATGTTCTACAGTATTACTGCCAAGTTAAGGTTTAATGAGGCCATAGCTTAACATTCTAAATCAATGTTCTACAACATTACTGCCAAGTTAAGGTTTAGTGAGGCCCTAGCTCAACATTCTAAATCAATGTCCTGCAGCATTACTCCCAAGTTAAGGTTTAGTGAGACTGTAGCTCAAAGTTCTAAATCAATGTTCTACAGCATTACTGCCAAGTTAAGGTTTAATGATGGCCCTAGCTCAGCATTCTAAATCAATTCAATGTTCTACAGCATTACTGCCAAGTTAAGGTTTAGTGAGGCCCTAGCTCAACATTCTAAATCAATGTCCTGCAGCATTACTGCCAAGTTAAGGTTTAATGAGGCCCCAGCTCAACATTCTAAATCAATGTTCTACAGCATTACTGCCAAGTTAAGGTTTAATGATTGCCCTAGCTCAACATTCTAAATCAATGTTCTACAGCATTACTGCCAAGTTAAGGTTTAGTGAGGCCCTAGCTCAACATTCTAAATCAATGTTTTACAGCATTACTGCTAAGTTAAGTTTAGTGATGCTTTAGCGCAACATTCTAAATCAGTGTTCTACAGCATTACTGCCAAGTTAAGGTTTAATGAGGCCCTAGCTCAACATTCTAAATCAATGTCCTGCAGCATTACTGCCACGTTACGGTGTAATGAGGCCTCAGCTCAACATTCTAAATCAATGTCCTACTGCATTACTGCCAAGTTAAGGTTTAATGATGGCCCTAGTTCAGCATCCTAAATCAATGTTTTGCAGCAATACTGCCAAGCTAAGGTTTAGTGAAGCCCTAGCTCAACATTCTAAATTAATGTTCTTCAGCATTGCTGCCAAGTTAAGGTTTAGTGTGGCCCTAGCTCAACATTCTAAATCAGTGTTCTACAGCATTACTGCCATGGTAAGGTTTAATGAGGTCCTAGCTCTACATTCTGAATCAGTGCTCTACAGTATTACTTCCAAGTTAAGGTTTAGTGAGGCCCTAGCTAAACATTCTAAATCAATGTTCTACAGCATTACTGCCATATTAAGGTTTTGTGAGGCCCTAGCTCAACATTCTAAATCAGTGTACTACAGCATTACTGCCAACTTAAGGTTTAGTGAGGCCCTAGCTCAACATTCTAAACTAATATCCTACAGCATTACTGCCGGATTAAGGCTTCCTCCATCTGACTGGTATATGACTGTTCCTTGTAGACTACACATAGAAAATGCTAAGACTTTCCAATATCTTGGAATGTGGGTAAACCCATCCATCACTTTTCGTACCATATTAAATAGTTGTGCTGTATTTGTAAGAAGTGAATCAAGTTACAGACTTTTCTGCCCCTGAAGCCAGAATGCATCTAGGAAAGAAGTGCTGCCGGTCTCATATATCTGCTGCTGTTCATCTCCATCACCTAGAATTCCTTCTCTCTGACACTCTTCTGAGTAAAACATTATCTGGCAGTCCTGCACCAAGATGACAGCAGTATTCAATCCAAAATGGGTAGGTTGGTTTTCTGTGAAGGAGGGAACCATCGTATCGCTAGGCTTGATCATCTGAACATTTCTGATCATGGAATATTTTTTACCCCTGTGACATAGGTTATTTATTCTTACCATGTGCATGTCTTTAGTTCCTCTGCAGGTGTAATTATCACCCTTACATCTCCTTCGTCACACTCTCCTGTTGGGTGGAAAACCTTCCCTATCCCAGATCCACTGTGAGGAATAGCTTCTGTAATAAAATTAGAGAGCAATGCTTTTCCCATGTTCAGATCTAAATACAAAATGCAGCTTAACTAACAATAAGGTGTGAACCTGTTAGCCAGGGCTTATCTAATTTGTATATTTAAACTTTTGTGTTATAAATTTCTGAATGTTATGAACATTTGCTTTGCCTGACTGTTACCAACTTTTATCTAAAGTGTATAGACATTCATTTTTATCTAAAATATAATTTTACTGCCTAAGGCCAGTTCATAGATTAAAAGCATTCACTTAGATCAGTTCAGCTGTTTGGTTATAAAATAAATAAATAAATAAATACATTAGAAAGTAAGTAGCCTGAAGGCTGAAAATTTCTTATGTTCTGTTTGCAGTCACAGTACACAAGCACTCTGTTTGATAAATGGCATGACAGTAACAGCAGATAATATATGGGAACCAAGTCAAGTTTCCATGAGAATTAGCAAATCTGGATTTTGTAAAGTGACCCATAATCCTTATTAGTCCTAACTTGAACAGAACGACTCTGGTGGTAGCACAAAGGATCAGAGACCCTTGATTTTAAGTACACACTCCTCTGCATGGAAATGGGAAAGGCTGGTACTAGCCTCAGAGTTTTACCTCACTATGTACAAAATAAGAATAAAGAATTAAGTGCTGTATTTTGGGAGAATCTCACTCTGAAACAAGAGCTGTCAGAGAAAGCCCAGTGCACCAAGATTTCCATCTCAGTAATGCCGCAGTTCTGTGCAACTTTTCATCAATACATGTGACAGGTATTAGTGTTCATTGTTGTCAGGATAGCTGCAGCTTACGCTGAAGGAACAAGAAGGTTAGTCTTATCAGCATTTTGTAAGCAGTGAACTATCAAACCTAGAAAAGTAGTGATATTGTGTATTGCTAAAAATGCAATTCTTTGTCTGAATTTTATAACAAAATACATTCAGTGCATTTAAGGCACACTAACTGCTGAGCGCTGTGGTGAGCATTCAATTTACATCAGAGATATTGCTGATATAGCTCACCACTAGTGAATGAGTGCATGGTTCAATCTAAACGATTCAAATAAAATGTGAAGAGAAAAGCAATGGCTAATCAATAACACAGCAGCAAATACACTGTAACAGTAATCAGTGTCAGTCCTGAAACATTTCTATAGTTACAGAGAGTTATTCCTCACTATCTGTTCTTTGTGCTAATACAAAGTATATATAACCATTGCTGTGAAGAAGAAAGAAATCTAAGATGAAGACTTAGCCAGAGAATTGTTATGGCTAGGCTTGTAAAGGCCCTAGGGCTGATAGCCTAGTACCAACCTATGCATCTATGAACTTGGTGGGATTCAATGGGGAAGGTGAACATTCCCAAGGTGTGAGCAACTCAGTGTGAAGCTTGGAAGTGATTGAGAAGTTAATAATTCATTTAAAAAAACACATACACGTAGGGTGCTGGGAAATCATATGGTTATACAAACTAATTTAAAGAAAAAAATGAAAAGGTAGCACATGAAACCCTGGTCTGCAGTAGAAACCTGAATAGGGTATAAAGTAGCTACTGCTGAAGTATATATTAACACATGATTAATGTCGGGTAAATGTCATGTTCACTATTTACAGCATAAAACTCATTTTTGCGTAATTATTGATTAGGTGGCATAAATACCATGACTCTGAATCTATGATTTAAGGTTGTTTTAGTATTATAGGATAATAACTCCACAACAGTCATCCTTCTGCACAAAGGTAGACCATCTACAGACACATAAGTCTCACTAGTCTTATATGTAAAGCCATGGAAAGAATTATCATGGAAATGATCGATAGTGATGTAGTAAACCTCCAGACACTGGACTCGAACCAGTTTGGTTTCGTCAAGGGCATGTCATGCCTTCTCAACCTGGTGGACTTTTTGAGAAGGTCACCAAAGCAATGGATGAGGGCAAAATGGTTCACACTGCCAACCTTGACCTGGCTAAGGCATTTGACACAATACCCCACTCGGGCATTGTTAATAAACTCAAGAGCTTAGGTAGAAACCTGTATGTCACCTGATGGATAGCCGACTGGCTCACATGCAGGACCCAGGAAGTTAGAGTTGGGGAGTCCACCTCTACAAAGAGGCCAGTCACAAGTGGAATCCCTCAGGGATTGGTCCTTGGATTACTCTTTTTTGGCATTTACAT
Organism: Protopterus annectens; assembly: GCF_019279795.1. Classification (NCBI taxonomy): domain Eukaryota; kingdom Metazoa; phylum Chordata; order Ceratodontiformes; family Protopteridae; genus Protopterus; species Protopterus annectens. The sequence goes on from NC_056743.1 coordinate 1,273,954,322, forward strand.
TCCTGAAGTCAAGGCCAGTGTCAATGGTCTCTGGCTTACTAAATTTGCAGATGATTGTAAATTAGGAGCTGTCACTGAATCCCACCCAGTCACAAATGTTCTCCAAGAGGGGCTGACACAGATAAACAACTGGTGTCAGAACCATGGATTAAAACTAAATGCCAAGAAATGCATAATAGTATCCTTCGGGAAGACCACCACCCCTGGTAACTGTCATATTCACAACACACACCATAAAGCTGACCCAGTAGTCAGGTACTTAGTGACACATATAGACAGTAATCTAGCCTTTGACCATCCTGTGTCTACAGTAGTGAGGAAATAATTCTATGTTACACAACTTATAAATGAAGGTATGGCTTCTAGGTCCAAGAAAGTCATTGTTCCACTGTATTTGGGATGCATTAGACCTAGGCAATGCCCCCCTTTGGTATTCCTACCCAGGTATATACAACAATTGGAACGTTCGCAGAGGTTCATCACTAAAAAAATACAGGACGTAAGTAAAATGTCCTATGCACACTACCTCAAGGTCCTATACCTGTATTCTGTCTCCTACAGGCTTTTGAAGGGAGATCTATGCCTGGAACACAGGGCAATGACAGACCACACTATGACAGGTTCATAGGTTCATAGATCAGTACTAAGCTAACTGCCCTTGCGAGCCATTTTAAGCCTAGCCAATTATCCCTTGTGAGACTCAAACCCCGCACCTTGTGTTTGTAGGGCAAACACCTTAACCATTAGGCCACCCTCCCAACCCCTGGACCTCCTGCATAGCCACAAAACAAACAGCACCAGAATTACCCATTCTAAATACTTAAACCTTGCCTATGATATAAATAGGACCTGCTGGAGAGACAGATATGTATACCAGAGACTGTCTCATCTGTGAAACAGGCTCCCCATACATATTAGGCAGAGTTCCTCACTAACCCAATTCAAGTGCAACTTGGACAGTTGGATAGGGAATAGGAAATTCATCCCTTTTTTGGCACCTATATCTGTAATGGACACAGGCAGCCTGTAAATGGTTCATCCCCCAGGCCCCTGCTTGTAAATGTTTCATCTCTCAAGCCCCTGCTTACATTTATCTAGGGTACCTGAACTTGTGAGAGATTTGGGATACATGGCTAGGCTTAAAAAGGTCCTTGTGGTCATTAGCCTAGTAAACACCTATGAATCTAATCAGCTGGAAATCTATCCCACCTTTCAACTAAAGTCGTGCCGGTGAAAAACAGAGTCATTTTAACATTGTTTCCTTAAAACCTTCTAATTTATGAAATGTGTACAAATGATACAATATTCACAGATTTCATTGCCATTCACAATAACTTTGAAATATGTTGTATCACCAGTAACACCCATAAACAGAAATGTGACTCAGGATGCAACACGTTAATCTTTGATGTTGGTAAGATGGGAGATTCCAAGTTCCACTCAAACATCAGGCAACATGCAGTACAGCATTGGCCTGGGCAGCGCTGCAATTCTGGTGTCGTGCTTTGGATGAAATGTTAAACCAGGCTTACATTTGTCTGAGTTGGTGGTACTTCAAATTAATTAAATTCATCAGGGAAGAACAGGAAGATAACCCAACCAGTACACTTGTCAGTATAAATGGTACCCCAGGCTCAACAAAAGGAAATACAAATTATTTAAAGAAATGCACACGTGTGTGTGTGTGTGTGTGTGTGTGTGTGTGTGTGTGTGTGTATAAAATATATAATAAAAACATAAATTATCTAACTCAAAAACCTAAAAATCACAAAACACTTTTTTTCCACCCACATAGGGCTGTGACCCCATACCCCCTGATACTTTATATACCAACTCCAAGGTCGCACTACTGTGGGGAAACAGCAAACCTCTGTCCCCACTGTTCTATGATCTTGCATACAGAAGTGCTCGCCATATCACTTTCAGAAAGATTTGGCATTAAAATCTTTCTGAAAAATGAGTGATAAGGATGAAAAACTGGCTTATATGATGCCTAAAAATCTTGCAATGACATATTTGATGTGGATGTTGATGTTAAGTAAAGCAGAATAAAATATTAGAATGACTAATTGCTGAACCTGCTTTTCAGATGTTCAATAACATGAAATCTGATGAAACGTTAGGGCACCTATACATACATATTGTACAGATACATATTTATATACATGGCTGTTTACACACACACACACACACACACACACACACACACACACACACACACACACACACACACACACACACACACACACACACACACACACACTCACATACACACACGCACACACACACACACACACACACACACACACACACAAACACGCCTGTGTATCATTTCGTCTAAGGTACATTTGAATGAAAGAAAAAATAGTAGACACCTTGACTGAACATACTTTTGACTAAAAAGTGATTTAGAGAAAAACATCCTGCACAACATATATACCAAAGAAAGTTCTTTTGCGGGTCATTTATGCATTAAGATGTCCTTGTAACAAAGTGTACATAGGGGAGACCAAAGGATCTTTCAAGGTCCGTTTGTTAGAACATGTGAGAGATATTATTAATAATAAAACTGAAAGCCCGGTTGCAAGACATTTTTCTGAAAAGCATCATAATGATGATAAATTGTTACAAGCTACTATTTTAGAGCAACTACATGATTATGGAAATGATCAGTTTAAAATTAAACAAATGTTATTATATAAAGAAACCATTTATATATTAAAATTTAAAACTTTATGTCCTAAAGGTTTAAATGAGGATTTTAATTGGAGAATGCTGTCAGTTTAATTGAATTTTTAACTAATTGAGTATGTAATTGTCTTTAATTGATGTACTTGAAGTGTATATAAAGAAATGGTTCATTTGTAATCTGTACTCCTTGAAGGCGAAGGCTGAGACGTCAGAGACCTACTTTTTATTAAATCGTGTTTGGTGAATTCCAGTTCGTTGTTGTTCCTTTTAGTGGAGTTTGTGATTTGGTGCTTTGGTTGCTGCTTTTTACTTTGATGGATTCACTTGCACAGTTTCCCCGAGTACTACGGGATACCATGGACGGTAGCCAGTTATCGTTGGATAACTTTGTCAGCAATGGGACGGACAGAGGTGAACGCCAGCTTGGTAATAGAACTGGCTCTGATAAGTGCAATACACTGTGGGATAAGTGGGAAGATGAACGGCGCAAATGCTTCCCTAACCCCTTTTGCAGTGTAGGTAGAAAAACCTGTGTTCCAGACAATGCAGAACATAAATCGCTATTAGAAAACCTGGAGAAAAAAATGGTAAAAGAAACAGCTACTTTTTTTAATATTTGCGGTTTACAGAGATATATTGAGACTGAGACAACTCCTAGGGGATTAAGGGTGTTTAAAGATCCCACCACACCTTTTGATCTCACTAAAGATACTGATATCATGTTCCATAAAAGATGGGTATCTGCAGCCCATAATTGTGTGACTGAGTGGCTGCATATACTGATTGAACGTGACCGACTAAAACAGAAAGAACTATGTACGGACATTAAAAAAATGTGTAGCGACATATCGAAAAGTGTCTCTACATCTTTTTTAGATGAATTTCTCATGCAGGTCAATGAGAAATTAAAAGACTATGAACTGACACTTATCGAAAGAAAGAAAGGGAAACTAATCAGAGATTTACGTGATTATGAACTCAATAAAGCTTTTTTGTCAAGAACCAATCGAGGGAGAGGACGTAAGCACGTGAGGTTCCAACAGAACGCGGGTAATACACGACCGTTAAACTCCTCGGCGTCTGCATCAGAGAACGGCTATACTTCGTGGGAAGATGAAGAGATAGATACGGAGTTTCCTCAGTTACCAGCAGCAGAAAATCCGGAACATATGAAACAGAATTTTCGTCCTGAACAACCATCAATCCAGAGAGACACATCAAGACCAAAACGACAAAGGGACTATACAGACAATTTCTCTTCAGAGCTTCCCAGACGGGGTGGCTATAAAAGAGGTAGATGGTAATTTTACCTCTAGCAATAAGGACAATTATGTTGTTAATTTGTCTAATTATGTGTTTAATGACAACGAACTCACAGTTCTAAAATTGGGACTAAAGTTTATTCCAACAGTTGTCTCTAGACTGTATGATATGCAGATGGACGTATTTAAATTTAGTAGGAAACTACTTTTGAAATACTTCTTTAGTTTAAATGCGAATAATGAACAAAATATATTGGACTCTAGTGTCTCTAGTATGAACGACAGTTTTTATTCTTGCATGTCGGATGAACCATGCAATGCATATATTAAGCTTGATACAAACAAAGTTCCTTCCAATAGTAATTTTGTACCTAAAATTATTAATTATGATATTTCCAATTTTGTTAAAATGTTAAATCATTATGTGGAAATAAGTTATGAAGAATTCATGAAGAATAGGGACAATATTGAATATAACATGTCTTATCGGGAATGGAATATTTTAAAAGAATTAAGTAAAAATAATAATATTGTATTCAAACCTGCCGATAAGGGGAACAAACTTGTGGTTTTGAATGTACATGATTATTATGATATGTGCATGTTGCATTTAAACGACAATACTACATATGAGATCAGTAACCTGGATAGTTATAATTTGGCAATTTCTGAATACAACGTTCTTATGCAGAAAGGTTATAGATTAGGATATTTTGATGAGAAAGACGTCAAAAATAAATTTCGGACTGAAGGACATAGTATGGCGTATTTTTACTGCCTACCTAAGATTCACAAAAATCTAGTGAAACCTTCAGGTCGTCCAATAGTTTCAGGACGCAATTATTTTTTACACAATTTAGGTATATTTTTACATAATTATTTGTTATCTTTTGTTAAAAAGTTGCCTTCTTTTCTGACAGATATATTTGATTTTTTGAATAAAATTAATGATATTAAATGGAACAAAAATATGTATTGGATATCGGTGGACGTTAAAAGTTTATATACGAATATTAATCATGACTTCGGTATGGAAGCCTTAAGGAAATTTTTAGGCATGTCCCCTGTTTCTGAATTTATTGTTGAATTAGTATACTTCTCATTAACTAATAATTATTTTGAGTTTAACCAAACTTTATATCATCAAAAACAAGGAACAGCCATGGGGGCGTCTTTTGCCCCCATGTATGCTAATCTGGCGATGGGTCTTTTTGAAATTGAATATATCTATAAACATAAGTTTTTTCATAACAATGTGGTGAGGTACTATAGATATGTTGATGATTTAATTTTTTTGGCTGAAGGGGAAAAGGCCTTGGCTTCAGAATTTATATCAGACCTGAAGTTCAACAGATTTGGTTTGGACTTTGATGGTCTTATCATAGACACTAGAATGCCGTTTCTGGATGTAGTGTTAGATATTTCAAATGGTTACAGTTTAATCACTTCAATAAATAGGAAATTTAGTGGTTTAACACAATATGTCCACGGTCTTAGTGGACATGTACCTCATACGCTACATTCATTACCCTATGGGGAAATGTTACGCATATCCCGTTTATGTAATGAAACTATGGAATTTAATAAGGAAATGAGATTGCTTTATGATTCTTTTTTATCAAGGGGATACGATATAGCTATCTTGGATGATTGTTATAATAAATTATATACTAGTAAACAAAATTTTCAGAAACATAATACGGTACAGGATATAAAGCGGGTTTCCCGTTTAAATCAATCTTTATTGAAATCACAAGAAGTTATATATTTTGTTACTACATATGGATGTTATACATCTAAGTTCATTAATATGATTTCTATGTTCTGGAAATTATTCAGTACACTGGATAATGTCAAGTCTTGGTTGGATGTTAATCTTAAATTTTCATTTAAAAGGGGACGAAATATTAAAGATTTTCTTGTCAAAAGTAGATTTAATCATCCAGTAGTAACTATGGATAGGAACATTAGACATAAAGGGACCTATCAGTGTGGCAAATGTAAGGCTTGTAGGTATATTACTCTTAGTTTTAATTGTATTAACAATATTTTTTTTAATTCTAATAACTACTTTTGTTGCCACACTGACCGGGTCATTTATGCATTAAGATGTCCTTGTAACAAAGTGTACATAGGGGAGACCAAAAGATCTTTCAAGGTCCGTTTGTTAGAACATGTGAGAGATATTATTAATAATAAAACTGAAAGCCCGGTTGCAAGACATTTTTCTGAAAAGCATCATAATGATGATAAATTGTTACAAGCTACTATTTTAGAGCAACTACATGATTATGGAAATGATCAGTTTAAAATTAAACAAATGTTATTATATAAAGAAACCATTTATATATTAAAATTTAAAACTTTATGTCCTAAAGGTTTAAATGAGGATTTTAATTGGAGAATGCTGTCAGTTTAATTGAATTTTTAACTAATTGAGTATGTAATTGTCTTTAATTGATGTACTTGAAGTGTATATAAAGAAATGGTTCATTTGTAATCTGTACTCCTTGAAGGCGAAGGCCGAGACGTCAGAGACCTACTTTTTATTAAATTGTGTTTGGTGAATTCCAGTTCGTTGTTGTTCCTTTTAGTGGAGTTTGTGATTTGGTGCTTTGGTTGCTGCTTTCTAAGAACAGGAAGATAACCCAACCAGTACACTTGTCAGTATAAATGGTACCCCAGGCTCAACAAAAGGAAATACAAATTATTTAAAGAAATGCACACGTGTGTGTGTGTGTGTGTGTGTGTGTGTGTGTGTGTGTGTGTGTGTGTGTGTGTGTGTGTGTATAAAATATATAATAAAAACATAAATTATCTAACTCAAAAACCTAAAAATCACAAAACACTTTTTTTCCACCCACATAGGGCTGTGACCCCATACCCCCTGATACTTATATATACCAACTCCAAGGTCGCACTACTGTGGGGAAACAGCAAACCTCTGTCCCCACTGTTCTATGATCTTGCATACAGAAGAGCTCGCCATATCACTTTCAGAAAGATTTGGCATTAAAATCTTTCTGAAAAATGAGTGATAAGGAGGAAAAACTGGCTTATATGATGCCTAAAAATCTTGCAATGACATATTTGATGTGGATGTTGATGTTAAGTAAAGCAGAATAAAATATTAGAATGACTAATTGCTGAACCTGCTTTTCAGATGTTCAATAACATGAAATCTGATGAAACGTTAGGGCACCTATACATACATATTGTACAGATACATATTTATATACATGGCTGTTTACACACACACACACACACACACACACACACACACACACACACACACACACACACACACACACACACACACACACACACACACACACACTCACATACACACACACACACACACACACACACACACACACACACACACACACACACACACACACACACACACACACAAACACGCCTGTGTATCATTTCGTCTAAGGTACATTTGAATGAAAGAAAAAATAGTAGACACCTTGACTGAACATACTTTTGACTAAAAAGTGATTTAGAGAAAAACATCCTGCACAACATATATACCAAAGAAAGTTATTTTGCAGGTCAGCAAGCCCCACCCAGAGCCCTCCACACCCTCATTTGTTATATATTCTAACTCCATGGCCTCACACCCCTGACAAAAAAAAAAAAAAGAAATCACCGTACACAGTGAATCAGTGCAGATGACATTGTGATCTGTAGTGAGAGTAGGGAACAGGTGGAGGAGACTCTGGAGAGGTGGAGATATGCTCTAGAGAGAAGAGGAATGAAGGTCAGCAGGACTAAGACAGAATATATGTGTGTGAATGAGAGGGAGGACAGAGGAATGGTGAGGATGCAGGGAGTAGAGATGGCAAAGGTGGATGAGTTTAAATACTTGGGATCAACAGTTCAGAGTAATAGTGAGTGTGGAAGAGAGGTGAAGAAGAGAGTACAGGCAGGATGGAGTGGGTGGAGAAGAGTGTCAGGAGTGATTTGTGACAGACTAGTACCAGTAAGAGTTAAAGGGAAGGTCTACAAGAGGGTAGTGAGACCAGCTATGTTATATGGGTTGGAGACAGTGGCATTGACAAAAAGGCAGGAGTCAGAGCTGGACGTGGCAGAGTTAAAAATGTTAAGATTTGCACTGAGTGTGACGAGGGTGGACAGGATTAGGAATACGTATATTAGAGTGTCAGCCCAGGTTGGAAGGTTTGGAGACAAAGCCAGAGAGTCAAGATTATGCTGGTTTGGGCATGTGCTGCGGAGGGATGCAGAGTATATTGGGAAAAAGATGCTAAGGATGAAGCTGCCAGGTAACAGGAAAAGAGGAAGGCCTAAGATAAGGTTTATGGATGTGGTGAGAGAGGACATGCAGGTGGTTGGTGTGACATAACTAGATGCAGAGGACAGGAAGAAATTGAAACAGATGATACGCTGTGGCAACCTCTAAGGAGCAGCCGAAAGAAGAAGAAGAAGAAGAGTGAATCAGTGCTGGCGCACAAACATAATAATCTACAAATCTTGGGGGGGGGGGGGGTTATAATATAATGGTGAGCATTGAAAGTTTACACAAAATTGTCTAAATTTCTTCCCTGACAATTCCCATGACCAAAAAATGACACCAGAAATACCAACTATAGACTTCTACAATTACCAATGGAATAGCTTTTTAGTTAAAAGTGCATTCAGTTCAAGCTATTTTTGATTAAATGATACCCACCCATATGGCCATATAGGCTGAATTGTGTTATGATCAGTTGAATGTACAGCTGATCAGAAATTGCACATAGTTTTGTGCATGAGATCTTGGTACAATGGAACTTGGGAATATTTACTTCCCCCCATTTTTGTGCAGTTTTGGACATAGTTACAGCCGTGTATTAGGTTTAGGGGACTTGTGCCTTGCAAAAATATTGTGTAACAGAACATTTTTTATTTTAATATTGTAAGTGACAACCTACTGATGACTGCTGTATGTGACTTTAAAGCTTTGTGGAAAGCATTACTGATTAGTCTGTTTGTTGCTGTTTTGCTGCTTTGTGAATGTAATGTTTTAAAAAGAAGGCAGTAATTTCATTGTATAATGGAAACATTGTTAAGGATGGCAATATTGATTAGATGGGAAGGGAACTCAAATCATTTTTTTCCCACAGTATTTTTTTTGTGTCAGCCAGGTAAGCTCTTGATCAATAATGCACATGTTTGTATCTGTTGAATCTGCAGTTTGTCAGCAGAGTGAATGGTTTGGGAAATTCGTTGAGAGTTCTGACTGTCGATTCTTGCAGATGTGAAAAGAAGGAAGAGCAAGTGTGTGTGGGCAACCTAAGTCTGGGTTTGGGATTTTAATGCCAAATCTTTCTGATATACTAAATGTCTTGGCATTGGGTGAGTATATGTGTACAAGTGTTAGTGGGTTAGAGTGAGGGTTTGGTAAGTTTATAGATTTAGCGTGCGTGTGTGCTGCTGTCTGGGTGTCTTATGAAAAGGGTTCTTCTGTGGTAAGGTGTACGGTTCAGGTGAAGGCTAGTGGCAGGGTTAGGATCAGGGTTATCACACTTTAGTAAGGTGGTGCATGCAGCAGGCTTGATCTTTTTAAGATCATTTATCAACTATGTAAGTTAAATCTTCCATTTATATTTATTTGATCTACAGTTCTCTTCAGCCTGTAAATAAAAATTATCATAGGTGCTAATGATTAATGGCTTGGATTTGTTAACCCTTTATGGCACTTTTAAGACAATTTCTGCCTGGCACTTTGAGATTCAGATTTTGCAGTCTCAGACTCTCTAGCACCATTACAACATTCCACCAGCCACTGCTGCTGCAGAATTTGGTAGGGGGTGCTGCACTCCTGAACATTCATTCTTTAGATGAAACATTAAACTGAGGTCCTGTCCGCTTGAGTTAGTGGTATCTCAGGTGGATATATAAGATCCCATAGGATTCATTGAAAGTGTAGTGTTTATTTGTCTAGCAGTTGATACAGAAGGTTAAGGCTGTGAGCTGTAGTTCATGTGATACAGGGCTTGAGTCCTTCAGCCCTCATTTGTTACCATATGACTTTCAGCAAGTCACTTAGCCAGGCATTGCTCCCAGGTCAGCCCTGAAAAGGGACTGTAAGTCCAGTGCCCCTACCTGGTTAACAACGGGAGTTATCATTAGTTCTAGTGAGAGTTGCATATAAATGCCCCCCTGACACCTCACATGTGCCCTAGAGTGGTTCACAAATGGAGCACAGTACCACAGGCAGATACCAGTCACAGATTACAAGTATCAGGCATACTGATTGTACTGCTGTTGCCTGCATTTCTGGCCTCCTGTGGGCCAAGGTTCAGTTATGCACCTTATGGTATTGCTGGGTGTTCAGCATTTGGTATAAGCTGTCATGCTGCTAACATATGTTGGTGACAATTTCTATTAAATCCCCCACCACTACAACATCACACTCCTAGGAGCTATGCAAGCATATGTAGTAACTATACATTCACATGCCAATCCCAGACTACACGTATGCAAATGAGCCACATTAACAGCAATGTCTTTGACTCATTCCAGCATATGTACTGCTGAATGGTGGTAATGCAGCCCATTTCATGCTAGATCCAGCAAAGAAACTACTACTGTTTTAAATAAAGCAATTTTCTTTTAATGCAACAGTCTTTACATGAAAATGAATCATAGGGAGGAAAAACTCTTATATGATGCCTAAAAATCTTGCATTGACACATTTGATGTGCATGTTACTATTAAGTAAAGCAAAATAAAATATTAGGATGACTAATTGTTGCAGTATTTATTTTAAATTTAAAAATCTGTATTGTTGTTCATTAATATCAAATGTTTTTGTGATATTTTATTTAAAGGCATCTTTCATTTTGTGTATAGCTTCTACAGTGTAACGGATATTATAATAAAAAGAAAATAGGTATTTCTAGGAAGAATTCACTTTTGAATGGTGTATTTAATTTTATTCAAGTCACAGCATTCTACTCTTCATATTTCTATTAAATTTCAGTTTGTCTATAATTTTCTCAAAAGTTTTTAGCCTAGTTTGTAGGTAATGCAATTACAATGTTTACACAAGATTGTAGTAGTAGTGGTAGTCAGTACTCATTTTCTGAAACATTTCTGAATAAATCGATGAGCATATTGTCAGACATCTGATATCAAATTATAAGCATCCCCAAATGTACCATCCCAAACAGTTTTCATACAGACCAACAATATTCTTGCATATCATGCCAAGACTGGTACTTGCCTGGCTCATTAATATGGTGCGCTGTAGTTTTCCATTAGTAGTAGCAAATGTGTTGGCAATTAAACTCTTTTAATATATGCTGTTTCTTCCAGATCACAGCAGGGCAGCACTGAAAGGAAGCTTCATTTCATGCATAATATTATGAGATCTGGGTCTTATTTTTACTACTTAGGTAAACTAGGCTTTAATAGAAGCCTGAACCATGCCACCTGAAACGCCGACCGGCAAAACATGCCTGTATCCTGTAACCATCTAATAATAGGTAATATCACTGGATGTTATAGGTATGTCCTTAAGGATGGCACTGTACTCACCAGCAAAGTTGTAGTACACCAATAATATCATCTCTCCCATGGTTCTGTTCCCCTCATCACTCATGCAGCATAGTGCTACATATGTCATACCTCACCAATGTCCAGTGGAATTGTAGTATCCTGGGACATGGATGTGATAACTCCAGTCATAAGGTCTCATGAACCTATGGATACATACCAGACAGATGACAAATGCTTAGTGTTATAAATAATCTACTACATGCAATACATTACTTGTGCACATGCATGTGTAAATACACACACACACATATATATATATATATATATATATATATATATATATATATATATATATATATATATATGCATATGTATATGTGTGTGTGTGTGTGTGTGTGTGTGTGTATGTGTCTGTCTATTTGCACTCTTGCAGCACCACCAGCTTATAAAAAAAAAAAAACATGCATCGCAATGTCAAGAGGCATTTCCTGAATCTATCCAATGCCCGAGTCCCTGTTAGGGGGGTGAATGAGGAACTTTTCTCTGATAACTGCTTTTTAGTGGCTACTGCTCTAACCATAGCATCCAGTAGTGGACCTTTGCTCCAGTGTTTCCTGTCCCTTGAAACTGCTAAAATCATGTCTGGTTTCTTGGGTATCAGTTCTAGAACATCAGGGTCCTTTCATGCCTGTTGCCCCATGAGGTTAATAAGAAGATCAACAGCTGGTAACACCCAGGATAATATATGTGTTTTTTTTTTTTGGACCGTTATTGAATTATCACTTGTAACATAGGCAAGTTTACATTTATAAAAGAGTAATCAAACTGTATTAACAAGTTCTCATTTACAAATGTTCTACTTCACATATATTGCTATATATCATATAATCTAAGCAACATTACATAAATTCTTCAATTCCTGCCCCTTTTTTCTAAACAAGAAACATCTTTAGTAAACCATCACTTACGACATGGGCATTCATACATTTATATAAATGAAAACAAACCACACCGACACAATCCTAGTTGCAAGCATTTTATATCACAAACCATATTGACACAGTCCGGTTGCAAACATTATACATCACATATAATCTACCTAATCATTTCCAGTCAAACATTACACAGTTCATTTAAGTCCTGCCTTCTCTTAAACCTCATTCCTCCCTTGTATGTATTGTTCCCATGATTCTCATTTCTTTCCTATGTATTTTGTTCCTACTGTTTTCTAAAGATCTCCAGTTGTTTTATCTCTGTTACTATATTCACTACTTCTAGTATAGTTGGTTTAGATTTTGATTTCCACTTTCTAGTAATTGCTTTTTAGCAGCCACCATAATTAGACACAGCAAGGCCTTACCATGTCAAGGCAATTCCGATTCTATACCATAGCTCAGAGAAATCATCTCCCTCCCCACACAGCATCCCCAATAGTGGATCCCACAGGGAATCCTTAAAGTTTGCCACCTCACTGCACTCCCAGAAAATATGTTTCCAATTACCTCTTTCTTCCCCGTCACACCTCCACCATTTGCTGTCTACCTGAGGAAAAATTCTCTGGTGTCTACTTGATGTATAAAAATATATATGTAAACATTTCCAAGCAAAAATCCTAACTCTTATAGATTTTGTTGCATATTTGGGAGACATACATATAGCCTCCCATTGTTTCTTTGTGAATTGCTTATCCAGTCTCTCTTCTCAAGCCTTTCTTACCTCCTCTAATTGATTCTAATAGTTATCATGCTATATTTTATATGCTTTACTAATTATTTCTTTTTTAATGGCAGATTGTGTTCTAGATTCTACTAAAAACTATACCAGTGCAGGTCTTTCATTTAGGACACCCCTTTTCTTTCTCTTTGCCTATACTCTGATATCAATCCTTGATAAGGAAGGCAGCCTTTAACCTGCAGTCAAATAAATTCTTGGCATCTTCCCATTCTATCATCTTTCCCTCTCTTGTTATTTGTTTCCAATACCTTGGTTCCTTTGCCAGTTTTCTCCACTAGATTCCAGCCACCTCTTGCCTATTGTATATATCCCTAATTACAGTCATCCCTTTCGGCAGCATCTCCTTTCTCCATTCCCGTGTTGGCTTAGTTCTTAGGATATGTTCTGCTACTTTATGGATATAATATTCTATGTGATTTCTGTTTATCTACTTAAAGGCCTGCATCCAAAATCCCAGTCTTTCCTTGCTTCTTCAACCCCCCTTCCACATTTCATCATCATTCCTTTCCACTTGGAATGATAGTTTTCTGCTTGTGCTATGTATAGGAACCTTAACTGTGTAGCTCTGAAATACCCCTTCAAACTGGGTAATCCCAATCCACCCTGTTCTACTGGAAGAATCAGTTTATCCCACTTGACGCCTGCCATCTTCCCCTCCAAGATAAAGTCCTTCAGCCCTTTATTAATTGCTATACACAACTTCTCCTCTGCTTTATAAAAATATGCCTGACCTGTGTACAAGACTAATGGGACTCTTAGTATCTTACTATCCATATCCATATAACAAAGCTTCAATTTTCTCAGTTTTTATATTATTTTTTGTTTTGTCTCTTCCCACATATCCTTAGCTGCCATGCCAGAATTATTTTAATCCATACTCCTAACTAAATATGGATAAATATATGTACCAACTTGTGAAAATGTTCCACAACACTGTAATATCTCTTTCTGGTTTTGACATGTATACAATAATATCATCTGCAAAGAGAGACAGCTTTTCTTGACTACCATACCAATTATATCCTTGAATTTCAGAGTCCCTTATTTTCTTTGCCAATGGTTCTAAATATAATGCAAATAACAAAGGTTCCTCTGCTCAAGCAGAAATTATCAGAGAGGACCACACCCACTTTAATGTTCTCCTCTGATCCTTTATATATCCTCCTAATCAACCTTATAATTTTTCTGGAAATGCAAATGCTTCCATTGCCTTGCTCATAAAGTCCCAGCTTACTTTGTCAAATGCTTTATCAGCATGAAGACCCACCAACAACAATGGTATTTTCTTACATTCTGCTTCCCTCTAGATCATCAATGTTCTGTTAATGTTGTCAAATGTTTGCCTCCCCTCCACAAAACCACATTAATCCATATTTATTAGTTTTGGCATTACTTTTGCCTTTTTTTAACCATTACAGACATAAACACTTTATAATCATGGTTTAGTATTGAAATGGGAATGAAGCTGGATCTGATGGTATTACAGCCGCCACAGTTTTCTTCCAGGATGTTGGTGCTTCTCCTCCTCTTAAAATACTCTTAAACAAAACGTTCCAGATCTTTATCATTTTTTTTCCTTCGTAGCTTTCAGTCTTCCACAGGAATACCATCTGTTTGTGGGGACTTTCTGTTAGATTGGTTATACATCACAATTTTTATCTAATCTCCTGTTATCCTAACCATTAGTAATTGAGCCTCATCTGTTTCTCACCTTGGCATATTTAATTCTTCCAAAGCCATTTCCATTTGTATCTTTTCTTGATTTCTTGATTTCCATATTTCTCTGCTTTATACAGACATTCATAGAATTACTGAAACATTTCTAATACCTCTACAGTATCTTGTGTTACCTTCCTTGTTATAGGCTCCCTAAGCTTGACAAGAGCCCTTTCTACTTTCTGTTGTCTGAGTCATTGTGCTAAAGGTTTTTGTGCTCTAGTGTTATTATCAAAAAACAGCTGCTTAACAGCAACCTTTGTAAACTCATGTATATTATCAAGGTAATCCCTTGTTTTCGCTTATTTTTTTCTGCTTAGCATTCTGCAGGAAAGTATTTTTTCATTGATTCTACCTTTGAGCCAATAAGAAAACATTTACTAGAGCTAGAGTGAAAGAATTTTAAGCAGGTATCTAAATTTGTTGTTTTGGGACAACTGACAGCTCAGAATAGTTCCTGGAGCTTTGCAATGCTTGCTGTTAACAGGCAGTCCAAAACAGCCAGCATGTGAGGATTGTAGTCACTAAATAATGACGTGTGAGTTTTACACTTTGTATTCTTCAAAACAGCTTTGTCAGGTATCCTTCAGAAAATGCTTGGTCAAATTAAACACACACATGCACACACACACACACACACACACACACACACACACACACACACACACACACACACACACACACACACACACACACACAAACACACACAGGTCTCAGGCATTGCTAGAATCAAAAACTGAATGTAAAGTATTAGCTGTCATTTTTGGACTCAAATTCAAGGCCTCTAGTCATGTGTGTGTGTGTGTGTGTGTGGGGGGGGGGGGGGTTAGCCAAAAGGGGGAAACTCAATGCTATCTGAGTAGATAGGTAAGATAAGATAACAGGAAAAGAGCTATAACAATGATAGGCTGTTCAAAGAATACGGGACCAATGAGGTCTAATAAGTCTCTTTTTTCACCAATTAGTGGGGTATGTTTCATAGTATTTCATTGGAGGAGGATGTTCTGTGTTAACCAATTAGTGAAGAAGGGAAGTGCTTTGAATATGAATAAATCATAGGTCCAAATGGTTTTGGGAAGAAAGCTTATTTGTTTAGAAGGGATAATATTTTTCTATTTTCTTATTGGTAGTGGCTTTTTGCTTTTTAGCGAATCATTAAGAAATGTTTGTTTGTCTTAACCAATTGTATTTTTTGCAATGTATTTAAAAGACTGTATGGAGAATTCTTTTTATCTAAAGAAGTTCATTATTTAACAGATGAAAGCACTTATCTTTGGGGATTCAAAGATGGCTGCCAGCTGGGAAGCACACTTCTCAGTCAGCTCCTGACAAAAATCTACAAGCTAACACAATCAGGGCTCCAGCACTTCTGCTAAATCATCAAAGAACAAAGACTGCTGAAATGTAATAGATACTAAAGCATCCTTTCAGCAGATTTGTAAAAATATACAGAATTTATATACTTATCTGCAAGATCAACATGTGCTGAGTGCGAATATCTGCAAGCAGTTGAGGCCTCAATGATAAACTACACGAAGCTACATAAAGAAATAAAAACTTTCAATAAATATTGAACCATGGACTCAATGGAAGGTCAAGCATCAAAAACAAGACTTTCAAAAATAATCTCGCCGGAGAAAGGCGTTTGTACAAAAAGACAAAAAAGTGTAAAACAGCAAACAGACTTAATAAAACAGGCTGCCAGAACAAAGACAGAGCAACCTCTCTTTATTGAAGAACTCAAGGCAGCTCTAACTCCCTTATAAGAAGAAATACACTCCTTTTCTACAAAGCTAAATGCTTTTGGAAGAAATATAGATCAAATACTAACTAGACTGGAAAAAATGAGGAGAAAGTTGTAGAGAATGAAAATAAAATAGAAGAGATTGGGAGAAGAACTAATTCAGCAGAAAGAACAGTGTCTGAAATCCACCAAAAATAATAGATTTAGTAGCCAGATCAAGAAGAAATAATGTGCTCATTAGAGGTATCCCTGAAACCTGTGAACTAGCTTGTCTACATACTGCAATTAAAGAAATCATTGAGCTACTCTTAGATAACAATGCTGCAGTACAAAATATTACAATAGCGAGATTCCACAGAGCCTTAACAAAATCACAAACTCTTGATGCCCCAAGGCAAGTATATGTGAGAATACTAAATGCTACTCATGCTAATATGATTATACAAGCTGGTAAAACTAAAAAACAAATTATTTAGTAAGGAAATAAATTAATAATTGCACAGGGCTTACCCTTAGCTATTAAGCAACAGAGACAAATGCTATCTCCTTTTTGTTCATACTTAATAAAAACAAAATTAAATTTTAAATGAAGTTATCCTGCTTCCTTACAATTCCAATACAAGGGGTCCAGATACCAAGCAAATTGTAAAGATGAAGCAAATTCAGCTTTCCTAAAAGCATTCAATGAGATCCCTCCAAAATAAACAGCAAAATGTAAGTAATAATTTTACTCTCTCTCTATCAGCATTTAAAATGCAGCTGAAATGTAAAAACGACCTAAATCCGACTTAATATAGGCATTGGTAGTATTTTTATGTATTATTTTGACGTTTCTGAAGTTTCCTTACCTTTATGTTATAAGAAAAAGTCCCCATAAGCTTTTCTTTCCGTTGCAACATTCTAAAGCCGTTTTTCTAGGAAGCTGAGTTACATCAGAAGTCCCGTGACCTTTGATCTCGCATCACAAATGTTAACTAACTCATGCAGTGATGTCAGAGCCAAACCAAGTCTACGGCAGCCAAGAAGTCCCAAAAAGATGCAAAAAACTTTGTGAATACACTAAGGGAGCCAATAGTTCGAACAGAATGACATCCAGGAAGTAAGCTGCTGTATTACAAAGCTGAAAAACGAGACACAACTACACCTAATGAACTGGAATAATTTTCTAGCCCCAAAATATCACAGGTACTGCAACTTTTACATAAACAACTAGCAGTAGGTTTTTAATGACTGATATAGAAGAAGAATCTTTACTTAATAAGTCTAGATGATGGGAAGAAAGAAAGCAATATTTAAACAAAAATAGTAAGAAAAAACTAGGGTTAAAGTGGTCTCTGCAGAATGAGAATGTTCATGAAGAGAAGAAGCATTACAACATTGGAACTCTGCCACCATAATCTTGCAAATAAAGCTGACTTTATACCCATTCAACAGTTTTTTTCTCTCATACTGGCTTAATAGTAGTTGGAGTATTATAGATGGTCACGAAATAATATGATGTACTAGTTACATTTTAATTTTGTTGTTGTTTGTCTTTCGGCTTTTCCTGGTTAGGGGTCGCCACAGTGGAACTCCGGATCACTAATGATTGGCAGTTGGTTTTTATGGTGTCGAGTTGCCAGCCCGATGCCCAACCTTCAACGAAGGCATGCCCATTCAACGCATGTCTTTCTAACGTCCACTCGACCTCGGGGAGGACATGCAGACTCCACACAGAAGGCACTCCCAACCCAAGCCGAGAATCAAACAGGAGAACCTCTTGCTGTGAGGCAACAACACTACCGCTGCATCACCACGGAAGTATACTAGTTGCATTTTAATATAAAGCTTTATCTGCTTGTATAGGCTGATTATAAGAATGGTAGTATATAACATATGTTTGTACCATATTGTCTATTATTTCTATAGTAACTGAGTTCATTGTTATAATAAGACTTCATCTAATTGCTGTAATTTCTAGCTACTCAAAAGAAGATTTAAGATAAAAGAACACAACTATTCACCTAGAAACTATTACAAGATTTATATTATACTAAAATACAAGCTACAAGGTACCCCAATGCCTAATTGGGTTAGCAACACCTATGTTTCTCATAACATAAGTTGTTGGCTAGGTGTCAGCTACCCTAGCAATGTTGTGATGTTCTTTGGAATGCGTAATAATTATTGTAAGATAGTTACAACTGTATGTATTTTTAGTTGTTTCAGTGTTAGGAAGATGTATATATTAAAAAGGAAAAGTTCAATACTCAGAAGGTGAACCAAGGCAGCAGCAGCGAAAATACAAGTAGTCGGTGCAGAAAAACCACACAGTTCTCTTCACATATAGTCTCTCCACCAATAAACCACTCGCAAGGCGAAACAGCTTTCGTAAAAAGGCAGTTTTATTGAGTAAGCGCTTTCACCAACACGGCTTCTTCAGACTCAAATACAAATGACTGAAGCACACATAAATTGAATTAAAAACTTCTCTTTATACACAGGATACTAAAGCCAGTATAATGCTCTAAAAAGTCATATAATGCTTTAAAAAACATTCAATAAATGTGGAATAAACCAACAATAATAGAACATTACTAAAACATACTTCTCAATAAAATATATAAGATCTATTTAATATATAGGAATAGAGAATAAAAAACTGAGTATAGGTTAATAAGCCTTCAATCTTCTTATGGCTTTAGTATCCTGTGTATAAAGTGAAGTTTTTAATTCAATTGATTGTTATTGCACTAATTGCTTAATTGAGTTGTTTCCCGCTTCTTTACTGGTTTTAACAGTATATTATGTGTGCTTCAGTCATTTGTATTTGAGTCTGAAGAAGCCGTGTTGGTGAAAGCGCTTTGGTTCACCTTCTGAGTATTGAACTTTTCCTTTTTATTATCAATTGCTGCTTTTTCAGAAGGTGTTTGCTCCGTATTTTGTTTTATTCTCCTTACAGATGTATATATTACTTGCCTACTGGTTTAATCCTTCTCTCTCAGAGGGTAGTGGGAAGTGGTTAGGCACTAGGGAATTTCTGAAAGAGCGTTATGTCACCAACTCTTCTCATGTTATTATTTCTCAGCACACATCAATCGCTATTCACAATACTTTGCCAATGACTCCCTTTCCAGCACTCACAGATAACTCAGTTACAGGGCTTTCAAATTAATTATCAACTAAAGATGATTAACATAGCCTCATGGAATATGGCTTTCAAGACATTAAAAAGAAAATGCTAATTATGCACCTCATACACAAATCAAAGTCAGATATAACCTTCTTGCAGGAAACTCATATGACTATGGAACAATGGGACAAGGACACAGAAAAAAACTAAATGGATTCAACAAATAATAGCAGCAGGAGACAGTACAACATCAATAAACATAGTATTGACACAAAAGGTAGATAGTGTTATTTCACTTGCTCGCACCCAGCATACAAAAAACCTTTATTACTCTGTAATGTATTTGGTCCTTGAAACTATCAGCTGAATTTTCTAATTGAAATATACAACTTATTACTAAAGCACCCAGACCATTTATTAATAATTGGTGGAGATTGGAACATAACAATAAATCCATCCAATGATAGATCAAATAAAAATAATACTCCGTCGACTCAAGCCACGTTTCTGTCAGAATTAATTGAAGACTTCAACCTTATAGATCCCTTAGAACTTAACAACACAAACAATATTAGTAACAGATACACATACATCTCCCCATACCATAAGACCTGGTCAAGAATTGGCATTTTTTTAATTTCTCAAAGCATTGCTATGTATGAAGTACATTATAACTCAGAACCTAGATCATTGTCAGATCACTCAAAAATAAATCTAACAATAACACAAACTAAAACTGGAAATACCACCATCAGTACTTCAAAGTGGACTTTAAACTCAAACCTGCTGAAAATTAAAGCAGTGGAGCATGAAATTATAAACTCTCTAATTCAATTAAATGAAAACCTTGCAAAAATTGATACTCTTCTGTATATTCAATGGGTAGCCTTTAAAGCCACAGCTAGGAGTACCCTTATTCAAAAAGTATCATTTTACAAAAAGCAAAAAAGAGAAAATATAAGTAACCTAGAAGGTAAACTAAGCCAAACTGAACTAGAATTACAAAGAAATCACACTGCTATTCTTGAGAAACAAATGGCAAGTATACAAAAACAATTAAATGAGATCATAACGCAACAATATACATTTTCAGAACTAAGAATGCTACACAAATATGCAGAATGGGCTCAAACATCTTCCAAAATGCTAGCGAGACTTATAAATGCCAGGAACCCTACATGTAAAATACAAGAAAAAATATAAAGACAAAACCTATGACTCATATAATGAAACAATAGGGGCTTTTGAAGAAATATTCCAAACCATTTATGGTCCACATGATCATATACATGATAACATGTTCCAAACCTTTGCAGATAACTTAGAATTTCCTCAGATTAATGAATCACAATTTAATAGTCTCAAAAGTCCATTAACAGAACAGGAAGTAAAAAAGGCTATTGAGAAGCTAAAACCTGGGAAAGCTCCTGGCCCTGATGGGTACATGGCAGAATTCTATAAACATTTTACACAACAACTAACACCAATACTTTTACAACTGTACAACTTTGTAACAGAAGTTGGAATATCAGACTTTATCTGAACAACTCTAAAACAATACTTATCCCAAAACCAAGTACAGACTCCACAAATCCTAACAACTATAGACCCATAGCTCTGATAAATATGGACTTAAAGATATTTTCAACAATTTTAGCACACAGGATACAGAAAGTAGCTCCAATAATAATTGCACCTGAATAGCTAGGCTTTATGACTCAAAGATAGGTATGGCACAACACACTAACCATAGCTGCCCTATCCCACCTATGTGCCAGGAACAAATCCCCAAAATACACTTTATCAGTGGATGCAACAAAAGCATTTGATAGAGTCAATCAAAAATTCCTCCTCTTTATACTTTTTCAATTTGGTTTCCCAAAAGAATACATAAAAATGATCAAAATGCTATACTGTAACGCAACTACAACTCTTTATATAAACAAGAAAACATCTAACCCACTAAAAATTATTAATGGCACCAGACAGGGATGTGCACTCTCACCAAATCTGTTCAATTTCTATATAGAAGCATTATTCCTACTAATCACTCAAAGAACATATCATCACCTTATTTCAGTATCTAAAACCCAAATTAGATACACAGCTTTTGCAGATGATCTCAATATCTACTTCCAGTATCCCAACACTGATTTAAATAAAATCTTATTGTCCATTGATAAGTTTTCTCTAGTATCAAATTATGCAATCAACCCCAATAAGTCAATTATATTTTCAATCAATCCCCTGGGATATAAGAAATTATATTTTCTGAAGACTAATGTTAAAGTGCAATATACTCTGAAATATTTAGGTATAATTTTCAGCCATACACAATCAGATATGTTCAATAATAACATAGCTAAAACTTGGACAAATATAGCAGGCAACATTAACAAATGGGAAAAGTTTAAACTCTCTACCTTATAAAATGAACATACTGCCTAAGCTCCTATGCCATTTCAATGCCACTTTCATGAAAATTCCAGTTACCTTCTTCAAAAAGATAAAAGTGCGACTAGCAAAATGTATATTGTACCCAAAAAGTATAAGAATTAGCTGCAATAAATTAATACCCCCTAAAGAGAAAGGAGGTCTAAGCCTTCCTGATTTTCAACTATACTATGAAATTATTAATGCTAGTCGCATCATGCAAATAGCTAACTGTGACCTAATAGGTAACGAATGGTGCCCAATATGGATTAAATTATTCTTCCAAAACATCATGATATCTAAAATGAACCCAAAAATGATTTCCTTCATTAATCAAGAAACTCTTAAGACTACAAATGCTCACCCAATTTTAATTAATAAATCTGAAATTTTCAAGAAATTACTGATATCAATAAATCTAAAAGACACGATTATTCTTCTACAACCAATTCATAACAACCCTGATATAAAACTAGCAAACTCTATGGTAAACCTGAATAAATACCCATTAATAAAAAACCTATACAGTATGGGACTTCTACCAACTACAAAACCTCTCATTGGAAAACATCAAGAACCTAATTAGAGCAAGCAATAATTATAAGGTGATAATTAAACAAATCTTATACTTAGTACTATAACCAAAGATATCATTGTAAATGAGCAAGATATCAAACTACAGCAATGAATCCTAAAAAGAAATAGCTTTAATGCAAAAAGAAAATTATCTCAGATACATATAAATTAATAGTAAAAATTAAATATCAAAATACAATATTACTTTCAAAGTTCTGGGAAGAAAAAGGTAGTATCATATCAGACAATCAGAAGGAATTAGCTATTAGAAATACTATAAAACTGACGGCATATAAAAAATTAATATACACCCAGATCATGATTTTCAAGAATGTATATCATACGCCTGTACACCTTAACAAATTCAATCTATCTAAGTCACCCTATTGTCCTTTTTGCCCTAATAAAGAGGCTGACATCCTCCACATATTCTGGAGCTGCAAAACAGTTTATAAACTATGGTGCTCACTAAGACTTCTCTTAAAGAAATCTTAAAGAAATCAGGTTATTCAAATTTCACTTTGTACGGGGAGACAGCAATACTGCAAATACTCAAAAGCAAGAATAATAGTTTCTCCAAACACATAACAATAACACAATGCACCTTATTAAAATTTTATATAGCAAAAAAACTGGTTGGACAGATCCAAATTATCCTGGTCAGAATACAAGGGCATGGCCAAAAAACATATTTTGGCTAAGAAGCTTTATACAAAAACCCAAAAGAACCAAACATATTATCAGAACTACTGCAAAGCATTAATTGATATTTTATCATAAATGGCAAACAATGTTAATTAAACATAGATAGTAAACACAACTCTGAGTTGAGAGTACTAACACCACTAACTAAGGTGACATTCTTGTACATATGTATATGTACATATGTATATAGAATATAGTAGAGCAGACTGTTAACGTTAGATAGGTTGGTGTTGTGCCTCCAGTTATACTCTCATTTGTAACAAGAATATATAAGTGAACTGTTATGATATAACAATGTTCTGATTATGACATGGCTTCATAGTAATCCAAGTGTAATCTTAGCTTGTTTGTATTTCTTTCATTACCTTTTTACCAAAGCACATTTTTTGGGATGGGTTTCAGCAGGATCATGCCATTGAGTCTTGGTGGTTGGTCTGCCCCCAATTCAACAATCCAATGTAATTCCTGTACTTCAGTCTTGTTGCTTATATCTCCCCCTCTTTTTTTATCAATCACCCGCTGGAGTACCATACATTTAAATGTGTGTGTATTATTAACTTTCAGATGACCGAACAAGGCATTGGTTGAGACTTTATTTCTAATTTCTGACATGTGATGTTGGTAAAAAGGAAATGAGTCTACATTCATTTGTATCTCATAATACACTCATCAACCATTGGATTCTTATGTTTGTGGTCCTACTCATGTATTTCTTAATAGTACCTTATGTAGCATAAGGGAACACTATCTGTAATTCAATACATCTCCATGTCTATAAGTTATGCTTAAATGGCTGTGCTTAGTGTAAAACTCATTCTTCATTTTCAATTTTATCTGTCAGCTCTTTTAAGGCTCCAGCCTTGCATTGGTGCTTGATTGGCTTCTAGGACGATTCTAGGTAAATGATTAGTTGCTTTAATAAGGATAGGTATGTCAGTTAGTGGGCACTTAAGAAGCACCATATATGCCTTATTGATCAATTTAGTAATATTACTTTTATTTGTGTTAATATAGGATGGTTTTATCTCATGTTTTTTATGTTGCAGTATTAGCATAATTTATTTATTTTTTTTAAATAAATTATGCTAATACTACAACATAAAAAACATGAGATAAAACCATCCTATATTAACACAAATAAAAGTAATGTTATATACCGCGGTGGTGGTGCTGCGGCAGCGTTGCCGCCTCACAGTAAGACACTGTCCGGTTCGACTCTCAGCTAAAGTGTCTTCTGCATGGAGACATGCGTGAATGGGCATACCTTTGTTAAAGGTTGTGCATCAGGGCTGGCAACTTGGTATGTAAAAATCAACTGCCAATCATTAGCGGACCGGAGTTCTGCTGTGGCAACCCCTAACCGGGAAAAGCCGAAAGACACAACATTAAGTATTAGCATAATTTATTGCAGTAGCCTCTAAGGAGTTTACAGCCCCTTGAAGCCTTTGCTTATGTGCATTTGTTTATGTATATCTGTTATTTTATTTTCATGTAGTCTTCAGGGTTATCTTAGTGAACTGTTTTTATGAAGTGTTTGTCTTAGCCCAAGAAAGCGTAGCTCAATGCATTTTCTCTTATAGTTATCTGTTATTAATAGAATGTAATTTTGAGATAACATGATTGGTTGTCCTGATAAAGTCAGATAAAGGATTGGTTACCTCAATAGGATAGGTGAGATTTAGCATTACACTCTTTGACAGCTATTATGGAACTCAAATTATTTTAGAAGCTTTGACAGGTGTATTATTCTGCTTTTTAGCAGGCCTTAAGGAATACGCCTTAAGGAATATGCTTTTTGGTCTTAGCTTAAAACAGTTTTAGGATAGCTTGCTATACTTAATAATAAATTATATATAGATATTATGTGTTGACCTTAGGGTTCCTCTTTTGTGTAAACCACTGTCTATGAAGTGTTTATTCTCTGATTGCAAAGTGCAACCTGATGTTTGGAAGAACATAATCCTGAGACATTGTGATTGGTGGTCCTGTTAAATTTAGGAAAATTATTGGTTACCCTAGCAGTGCTGTTGGCACACAACGTAATTATCTTACAATTCCTTTTTTGTGTAATGATCTATTTTTCACCGAGATCTAAATAAAATGATAACAGGCTTTAATTTAAGATCACTTTAGCACATTTTGTCATATGATTTGTTGTATTGTCAAACGCAACATGAAGTATCCATTGTTTGCTATTTACAATGGGATCAGAGATAGCATTATGATTGGCCGTTTTGTTGAGTTCAGGAAATGGATTGGCCGTTTCACTAAGGCTGCAAAGTTTTTGATTTATTTAGATTTTTGATGGTGTTTTTTGGCAGTAGCCAGGGAGGAGAAAATATTATAAAGGCTTTGGCATGTAGGTTATACCCTAAGGAGAAGGAAGAATATTCCTTTCCTTATTTATTATTTGTTGCTTTTTATGATGATTCTATATTGTTGCATAGAGTTTGTGTGTGTGTTAGACCTGAAACTCTTTCTGTTGTCTTAATGCTTAGCAATTAAATAGGCAGTGACACTGTATATTTTATGAATATGCACAAATTTCGTGTGTTCCGCCTAGCAATGGTTTGATTGGTTATCTTGGTGCCAGCATACAGTCTGATTGGTCCTGACAAGAAATGGCATTGTCTATTTTATGAAAATTTTTTAGAGTAAGATCACCTTTGTTTTATTATTTTTTTGTAGCATTTAATTAATGGAACTAGCCATCGACCACTTTATGGAATAATATTTTCACTTTAAGTAGCCATGTGTACTGCCTTCCAGCTGTTTTTTTTGAAAACCCACAGCGAAGGCAATCAGATAATTGTCAATCAGGTCCTATGCTTGATGAAATTAGTTTGGTTGACTTATATAAAAACTGGAGCTGGTGAGGTTTGCTTTTTATGTAAGACTGCTTCAAATAGGGATAGCATCACTGTTGACCAAATGGAATAATTCAATATCACGCAATCCTGAATGCACAGAAATTACACTGATAGGTCAAGTTTTTATTTTTAGGTTAGTTGATTGGTTAATGCCATAAGGTTGCTAGGTAGTGCTAACAGCTAGGCACTCCTAGTACTTTGTGGCAAGCCGTATGATTGAAAGTTTGTTGAGCTAGCTTTATATCTGTCTTACTAATGAGAATAATATGTGGTTTTAATGCTTTTGGCTTTTTCGTAGTCAAGTTCAGTTTAGGGCAGTTTGGTCCTTACTGAGTAGGGAATTCAGTGGCTGGTCCCTTTGTGATAGATTTCCCTTCTATTTGTGCAAACATATGACTGTTTTTATTGGTTCCTTTCATGGAAGATTAGTGATAAAATCTTTTGATTGGTTCCAGTTCCTATTTAAACAATATGATTGGTCATAGAATATTGAGATTTGAAGAAGGCTACGGCCGAAAGCGCTAATCTCTTGTTTTTTATTTTTTTGTGTTTGTTTTTGTTTTCTACAATAAACATTTTGAAGGTTGGGAATGAGTTTATTTATGATGGCTTCTTTGTTATCCTACTATTGTGTTTTATCGTAAAGGAACAGTATTTTATAGCAATTTGGGAGAAACAATCAAGTAATGGGATACTGGTATGGCCGGGAGGGCTCAGTCCATCAACTTGCCTAGGACCCCATTTCACCATGATCCGGCTCTGTGTATACCATAAAATACCACTTGCTGCTACTGTTTTAATAAAAGCTCTTAAATGATACATTCTGCATGTATTTTATTTGGTTCCAGCTGCATTTACATGTGGTGGTCAACCTTATTTAGTTATCACTTCCAGTCCTTACTGCTCTGCATGAAACAGTGCAGTAGAGCTAGACTCTAAATTGCTCTACCATGCTGCTTTGATCCTGTAAGGCTATTTGGCAGACGTCATGGTTAGTTTATATTAGCTTTGCCCCAGGACTGCCACATTTGCATGTGGTATTATCCGGCATAACATTGTAGCACTTTTTACTACAGGTTTAATACTGCTGCAGAACTTCAAAAGTCTTTGAATCATTCATAATATCTAGAGTAATCCTGCTAGAATCAGGATTGTGCAGTGTGTGTTACATGTTTCTGAATACCTCCACTAATGCCACTAATTACAATACAAAAATCAGATAGTTTCTACATCCTTTGTCCCTTGATCAAGATGACACATACCCTCCATCACAGAAGTGTTTCTTAATAGAAATTCAGTTGATAAAAGGTGTATTGTGATATCATGAATAAACATTTCTATTAGAAATGTTATGCCGGATAATACCACATGCAAATGTGGCAGTCCTGGGGCAAATTTAATAGAAATCAGCCCCACATTTCAAACAAATAAGACTAAAAGAAGTCTAAATCTTCTTTAAAGCCAGACAAAAAAACAGGTGGTAGACTAAAGGAGCTGCATTCTATGTTCCTTAAAGTGACAGCAAAGTATATTGACAAACAGCTGTCTTACATATTTAACCTCTCAGTAACATTAGGTATAGTCCCTGATGCATTCAGCCACGCAATTACAGTACCTTCAAAATCCAAGTCCTGTTCTCACCACAACACTACAATCCCATGTGAATTTATGCCCAAGAAGTAAAACATTTGAAAAATATAATGTAAACAAATTCAGTTTGCTCTGTGACAATCAGCATAGATTTCAAAAAGGCTTTAGAACTATAACTGCTCTTTATATGGCAAATGATAAAATCAACAGCAACCTAAAGCAGTGAACATATTACAGCAGTTGTATTCATAACATAACCAGACCCTACAAAACCATAGATCATGCCCTCATGCTTAATAAACAAGACAAGTTTAGCTTTGGGTCTAACACTGCTACATCATTTAAGAGTTACTAACAGAGTCAAATTTTCCAAGTCAGTCTAGTAGTCTCTTTTCTGGCTGACATAAGAACAATTAATTGCAGTGTTATTAAAGGTCAGTATTAGGCCTACTGCTTTTTCGCTGTTTATTCATGATATCACAATAGACCTTTTAGCAACTGAATTAATACTGTAAACTAGTGATATACTGTTAAATCTGATAGGTCAGTAAAATAGCTAGAAAAAGAGTAGAAATGACTTAAAACAAATATCTATGTAAACAAACTAGAATAATCTTTTGTGAACTCCAATAAATAACTGTAATGCTGTTTACTTCAGCTCAAAAATAATCAAGCATTGCTGCCTCTCGTATTGGACTAAAGTAATTCTCAAGAATCCTTCAGACAACATCATTCCCATGGTGACTCAACCACATATTGGCCTCATTCTTCATCCCGCCCTTTCATTTAAATTGCATAGTGAGATAGTGGCAAACAAAATTCTCTCACAATTCAAGTTATGCAACAAAATGCCACATCTATCACATGAAACAGACTTAGCTGTTGCAAGGGATGTGCTTATACCCAGATTAAAATTTAGGCTCCCAAGTATTACAATCCTCTCAACATGAAACATACTCTTACATCAGAAAAGTGCTAATAAAATATGCCACATTTCCGTCCTTGCAAGCCCACTAACTCACCACTATGAACTCTGCCAGATCTTAATAACCACTGCAGACATGAATATGTAAAGTAAAACATGTTTATTTGAAGAATCAAATGAAAAGATAGCCCACTTGTCTTTTTCTTATTCAAGTCCAGAAAATATTTACCGTATTAACAGTACACTGAAAGCAATGTTCACAGTCCATATAGGTAAACTCCTTTACAGACGCTCATTCCAATACAGCCCCTCCAGATGCAGCCTATAAAGTAAACACCACAACTAGGCCTTAACTAGGTACCCCTTTCAGCTTCATAAAAAAACTCTTTACTTGAACTTCCCTCAGACCACATCCATAATAGGCCCCAAATGGTCCATTTAGCTTCTGGAACCACAAATCCTCAGATAAAGCCCTTGCTGTATCCCACAATAATCATCTGACATGAGGAACCAACCTTCTGATATTAGCTTTTCAGGCTACAGCTCTTTATATACCACCACATAGGTAATTTTTTATCTCCTTCTAGCTACTACAATAAACTACCTGGAAAAATTGTGCGTGAACTGAAAAACACAAGACACACTTAAAGCATATGCCCAGATTTCCTCAAACACTTAAAGGCATATGCTCTATTTGCACACACAACATTTGACAACTACCATAATCCCTCTGTTCCAACCAGCATGAAACTATCTGTTTTGTACTTGTACAGATAGGCTATAAGGTATAAAAAATAGAAGCATCCTTATTAGCCATCTCAGGTTTATGACTTACATCATATTGGAAGGGTTGGAGTGATGGTGCCCAGTAGTATAACTTTATATTCCCATCCTGTTGTTTAGTCAGCCACTGTAAAGAGGCCTAACAGATAGTAATTTAAGAAACAGAAGGACCATGTCACAGCCAAGCATTTCCTTATGATGGCTGAATGCTTTTTACAGCATTACTTAACTTTCAATTAATATAGCAAATGGGATGCTACTCCCTTTCAATATCCCGGGTAATACAGCCCCCAAACCTACATCTGATGCATCTATATATAAAGTAAACTATTCAGTTAAATCAAGAGTCAATAACACTGACTAAGAGCACTGTAGGCTTTTCAGACCCTTAAATGTCCTATTTGCTTCAATAATTTATTGCACTTTAGATTGAGTCTTTCATCTTATGAGCTCTGTCAGAGGACAGGAAATTGTTGCAAAATTAGGTACATATTTTCTGTAGTGTCCTTTAATTGTCTTTTAGCAGATAGTACAGATCATTTTTAAAGCCTCTGTATTTTCAGGTTGTGGTTTCCCCACCACTCTTCCTGCAAGTTATAACAACTATCTGGCTTCTACCATGCCCAATTTACTCTTTTTAATAGACACAGTTTAGCCTGCTTGTGTTACAGATTCTAACACAGCCTACATTTTTGGAAAGTGAGACTCCCAGAGCTCTGAATGGAAGATCATGCCATCTATGTATGCAGTGGCATAGTGTGAGTGGGGCTTTAGTATTTACCCATCAGTCTCTGAATATTTGGCACTCAGTGTAGGCCAAGTGGTAGCACTTTATAATGAACTAAACCTCTGGGTTTTACAAAAGCTGTTTTTATTTAGCATGTCATCATCCAATACCGCTTTACATATTTAATTTTGTTAAATATCTTGCTTTTCCTAGCTCATCTGTTATGATCATGGGATAGCTATCAAACTTTGAAATGCTATTCGGTTTTCTAAAGTCGTTATAGAATCGGACTTTTCATCAGGTTTAGGAATTTGTACAATTGGGCTGCTTCATTCAGTCTGTAATTCTTCTATTACTAGTCTGAATATCTTTTGAACTTCTTGTTTTTGTCCCTCTACTACTCTGGCAGGTCCCAGTCTAACCCTCGGTGCAGGTGTTGTCTCTGTTCTAGTTTAGTTCTACCAGGCGTTTCTGAGAACTCTGCTTGGTTAATAGAAGTTGTTTTATTAGCTGCTTTTGTACTTCGGCAAAGATTACATTAAATGCACTTCAGATAGTGATTCTCTGATCTTCCTATATGAATTCCAGCTTGCAAGCATCTTTCCATGGCTTTAGTACATTCATGTGATACGTTGGCTTCATCTTTCTCTTTCCTAGTTGTTTAATCTTGTAGTTCACTATGTTTAGTCATTCAGTCACTTCAAGGTGGGGGTCTTGCTTCTTAGTCAGAAAAGTATTCCCATTGGAGAATACTAATTTTAATACCTGACGTTAAATTCTCTAAGTTGAGTATTTGCATTATCGACTCATTGCTGCTTCTCTTGGACTTCTAGACCTCTAGGATGCCTGCCATACAAGAGGTCAAATCGGGTAACCCAGATGAAGCCTGTGGCACCGTTCATATTACAAATAGCAAGTAGGATAATAATTGGTCCCATTTAAGTATCTCCTTACAGATGTCCACTCTAGAGAAGGGCAATACCATCTCTCTGACAGTAGCCTAAGCATTAGCCTTGTGTAATGGCACAGCTTCTAGAAAATTTGTGGCATAGGTATTTTAGTTTATACTGATTTCTAGATTCTATTAGTGACCCAACAATGTCCTTAGCAATGCATTCAAATGGCACTTGTATAATAGACATTGAGATCAATGCACCTTTAAATCCAGGACAGAGTGTAATTTTCTGTTACTCTGGACATTATAGCTAACAAAATTTGGGCTAGCACTCTTTCTTAGTTTTCCTGGGTGAACTCTTGACATGACTGTAAACTAACTTCACTGTTAGTGTCCTGTAAGGTTGTGACACTAACAACTGATGTAGAATTTTATCCCAGTCTTTACTGTCTCTGTATACGAGATAATCTTTTAATCCAGATTAAGGATAAATAGTAATGGCAGCATTTTGTTTTCTATCTTCTCCTAAAACCTTTTTTATAGTCTCTCTTGCTATACTTAAAGTATATTCTTCCACTGTACCCTTTAAAGTTTATGTAGCTTATCTGTACAGCTACTAACTAATTCAGGATTACTTTCTTCACTAGCTTATTTATTTATTTATATTTGTTGTCCGGGAGTGTCCGACTGGACGTAGGTCCATTTTCAGCGGAGGCCCGGGGAGAAAAGCTCCACAGTTAAAATAAACAGACAGTAGTTACATTGGATTACATAGCGATTAACAATTTACATAGCAATTACTTACAACATATTTACAGATGGAGAACATAGTACATCAGTAGACAACTAGAATCTTTACCTGTGAAGTATATAACAGACATTAACAAACATTACAATAAGAAGTTCCTGCTGTATAATAAGTACTAGGCTTATGAGCATCTGAGCTTGCTATAATCAAGGTAGCTAGTGGAGTGAAAAGAAAGGCAGTGGTTGGATGGGGTGGATGATATTAGAGTGGGAGTTGCAAGGGCATAGCCAGCATGTTTTTAGGTGCGCTTTTAGTAAAGTTTTGAAGTGGGTGTATGATGGTATGGAGATAATTGTGGCTATGGCACAGGAGAATAGTGCTTCACCAGCAGAATTATTGGCTTTAGTGATCTGCAAGTGATTTTTGTTGCTGGATCTTAGTGGTCTGGTGGTGCGATAGGGTTGGAGTAGATTCTGGAGGGATGTGACATTTAGTGGACGGTTTACTAGTTTGTGGGCGAGTGAGAGTTGATACCATTGAAGGAGGTGAGGGAGTTCAAGCCAGCCCAGTTCAGCAAGTGAGAGACAGTGGTGACTATGGTAGGATGCCCCTGTGGCGAATTTGGCGATTTTGTTGTAGCAGGTCTCTAGCTTGTTTAGATCGCATTGCCTTAGGTTGGTATATATTGGAGAGGCATAAAGTAGGGTGTAGATAAGGTGGGAATTTGCTACTGAAATCTTTGCTGCTTTGGTGAGAAGTTGCTTATTTCTGTATAACGCTCCTAGTTTTTTGTGGACTTTTTTTATGGTCATGGATATGTGAATGTCAAATTTTAGTTTATTGTCTATTTCCACTCCTAGCAATTTGGTGTGTTCAGTTGGGTATATAGTGGTGTTGTGTTTTGCTGTGATGTTAAAGTGAGAGTTGTTTTGAGTATGTTTGGTGGGTTGGAAGATGAGTAGTTTAGTTTTGTTTGGGTTGAGTATTAATTGGGCATCAGATAGCCAAGTTTCAACAGAGGAAAAGGCTTCCTGTGTGACTTTTTGCAGTTTGGGTAGGGGCTGGGCTGAGCAGATGATGGTTGAGTCATCTGCATATTGTATGAGTGTGCCATGTTTGGTGGCAGAGGCTAGATTATTGGTGAAAACAGAGAAAAGTAGGGGCCCAAGGATGGATCCTTGGGGAACCCCTATGGAGACAGGTAGTTGGGGAGATATGTCATTCTGCCATACAATGGATT
Organism: Protopterus annectens; assembly: GCF_019279795.1. Lineage (NCBI taxonomy): Eukaryota > Metazoa > Chordata > Ceratodontiformes > Protopteridae > Protopterus > Protopterus annectens. The sequence continues at coordinate 1,273,987,585 of NC_056743.1, forward strand.
GTTGGCGGTCAGACAGGTAACTCTGAAACCAGTTGGTGACTGATTGTGAGAAGGACAGGTTATTGAGGACACTGATAAGTTGTTTGTGTGCGACCATGTCAAATGCTTTAGATAGGTCTAGGAAAGTAGCAGAGGAGAGATAGCCATTGTTTTTATGCTGAAGGATAGTGTTAGTAAAGGAGAGTAAGGCAGTGGTGGTGCTATGGTTTGGTCGGAAACCATGCTGAGTATTGGAAAGGAGGTTGTTAGTAAGGAGGTAGTCTGAGACCTGATAGTGTATGCATCTCTCTAGTATTTTGGAGAGTGGAGAGAGAATAGCTATGGGGCGGTAATTGGTTAGTACTGTGGAGGGTCCGCCTTTGTGGAGGGGAATTATATGTGATACATTCCACAGTGTGGGAACGTAACTTTCTGACAGAGATCGGTTAATCAAGATGGATACTGGGTAGGCCAGAGCATAAGCTGCGATTCGTAGGTATTCACTTGGGAGGTTGTCTGCTGCTAATTTGGTGGGCTTAAGTTTAGTTAAGAGTTTTTTTATGTTGGAGGTAGGTACAGGAGAAAAAGAGAAGGCAGTGGGGAGATTACTAGTTGAAGGTGGGTTGGAGGGGAGGGGGTTGTGTTGTTTAGCTAGTAATAGTATGGTTTGTGTGAAGTGTGTGTTGAATGAGATAGCAATATTTTCTGAGGAGTAAGGGATGTTAGGAGGAGGGGTACTGACTTTACCTGGGTAGAGGATAGAATTTATGGAGGACCAGAATTGTTTGGGCTGTGTTGCGAGGAGTCTAGGGCAGACTGGTAGTATTGGAATTTGTCCTGTTTTATTAGCTTTTTGACTCTATTGCGTAGTTCTAGGACTTTCTGTCTAGTTGAGGGGGTTTTGGTTTCACGCCAGTGCTCCCAGGCTGTATCCCTGTTTTTCATTTCTGACTTAGTGGTTTTCTGTAGCCATGGGGAGGGTTGTGCTTTGATTCTGGAAAGTCTTATGGGGGCATGGTAATTAAGGATGCTCAGGAAGGTAGTATTAAAAAATTCAACTGCGCCATCAAGACTGAGGTACTTTAGAGGATGCCAGTTACATTCTTTGAGGGATGAGATGAATGTGAGTGGGTTAAAGTTTAGTTTTTTATGTATTTGACGGTAGATGACAGGTTTAGCTTGATATAGGTATTTTTTGAGTAGGAATGTTGGGGAGTGATCACTGAGGCTGTCTGATAAGCAGCCTGTTATATATGACTGGGTTATGTTAACTATATTACAGATGACTAGCTTGTCATCTGGTGAAAGGTATTGCATCCTCTCTCAAAAATGTCACTAAACTTTCTATATCTCCCCTACAAAGAGCAGTTTATGACAAATATCCCTTGTGCTTTGGCTTTTGGACAATCTGTACAAATCTTGTGAGAGTTACCTTTTCCTCTAGCTTCCTGTTCATGTATGATAGAAATGGGTTTAGTACAATGCATTGTCCTAGCCTCCTTACTTTTAGTACTCTCTACCATTTCTTTGTCCTGCGGGTCCTTATTTCAGTGTCTTTCTTGTGATTGTGTCTTCTCTGTTTCTGTACTAACTCCCTTTGTAAATCTCTGTGCATACAGCTGTCTTGTACTGTTTTATTTTTACTTCAGAATTCTCATTGTTTCCCTTCATTTCCTACACCACATATCTTATTCAGTTTCTGTTGTTCCCCCACTAGAGCAGGTTTCTAAAAAGACACACATTCACTTTCACAATCCCCTTTGTAACTCTTATGCTAATTTCCTTCTCCTGTGTTTGATTCTGGCTCTTTATAAGACTGTCACTGCCCTGCTGCCATTCTTAGACTAGAAGGTTACATCAAGCCTTTGATTTACTTTCCTATTAGATGTATCGGGTTGTGTCTGGAGATGCTTCCTCCTTCTCCCACCTGTGGATGCTTCTTCCTTCTCCCACATCTTCTGCAATGCCTTCAAATTGGGAAACCTTTTCCTATTATAACATCATGAGTTAAGTCAGGAGGCAAAAGTGCAAAAGTTTTCTTAGTACTTTCTGAATTTCTACAAATGTGAGAGAATACTCTTTCGTATTACGGCAAACATATATTACCTCCATCTTTTGTGTGTTATCACTCTTATAAGTATATGAACTTACAACAGTAATCATGCTTCCAGAATCCAATATAGCATGAATTTATCTCCCTTTCAAAAATATAGCACACTTTACTAGCTTGGTTGATCAGTATTATCATATTCCATCAGACCAGTTTCATTTGTAGAAGGTATATTAGTTTTCACATTTTAATACTGGCATTTTCAGAATTAGTGGAACAGAATCTAGCTATGTGAGACCTTCTTACCTCCTACCATAGCTGAAGCAAGGTAATTCGTTCATTGTTACTTTGTATTTCATAGAAGATTACACGTTTCTTACTGCAACTTTAGATCTAGATGTAGACATTTCAGTTAAAACAATCTGTCATTAACCAATAAACATTCTGCTAAAAGTTAATATCTTAACAGAGATTTTGGAGTCATTTTTCAACACTCACTTTTTCATATTACTTTTGGAGTCATTCAACACCCATTTTACAGGGTAATGCTTTTTTAATCTGTCCATTACTAGAATTTCTAATATTTTCATTTTTTCTGTTATCAGGAGCTGACCACAGTTTTATAATGTTTAGGTTAGATATATGATCCCTTACCAGTATTAAAATCTAATTGTAAAATTTTACATCTCGCACATCAGAGGTTACACCAGGCCTTGATAACAATTCATTTTTTAAGGTTTTCATAGTCAGGGTAATCGGTCCCCTCCATACTGTATTGCCTAAACACAATTTCTTAGCAGGACAGAAATGATCAAGACAAAGAATTTTCACTACAATGAACAAAGTTTTATTAGACAATGCACTCTTACACTTCTATATCAGACAAGCATTAATATTAATATCAAAGACTAAAAAGAAAAAGATAATACATTACCGATAAAGTAAGAGACTTCATCCTAACCCACACTTTGACCAGGAAGCTCCATTGCATCAGGTAGGAGACTCTATCGGGAAAGTCCTAGGCAGTGGGTCCACTCTACAGGTGAGGTTTCTACCAACCGACAGAGATTTCTGGCTTCTATACCCTAGCTGTTTCCCAGTTTTTCTGGGAACCTAACCTTTAGGGATCAAGAAAGACTTTCTAGAACAGACCAGAGATGTTGGCCACTCATCCCAGAATGTTCCATAAAAGCCTGCCAACCCCTATGACTCTGCAGTTTCACTTGAGAAAAATATAAACAAAAATGTAACAAACAAGTAAGTTACAAGACTTCTAGAAATGTGAAAGAATGTAATAAACATGTGTCTTTTAGTTACATAGACTAATATACAGGTGTCATATCAAACTGCTAGAAATGTAAAAGAATGTAATAAAAAAGTGTCTTTTAGTCACATAGACTAATAAACATGTGTTCTAGAAATGTAAAGGAATGTAATAAACAAGTATCTTTTAGTTACATAGACTAGATCATAAGTTTTGAAATAGTTCTGTTTTCATAGAAAAGTAAAGAATAACTATATTAACCCTTTCACTCATATCTCTATAATGAGGCAGAAGTCAAGCTCTCATTCACTCAAGGTGTCACGTATATGAGAATGATAATACCTTTGCAGTTTTCCGATGTATCCAATAAGCTAAATAATTCCAGAATGTTAATAGAATTAAGATCATCATAATTATCAGAACAGAGTAAACAAACATGTCTCATCATAATTAACAGTGCTGAAGGCAACAAGGTATATAGAACATTCACTGATAAGAATTCAGCACTGAAACACAGCTATAGACAAGGCTGTATACACTATAGAAATGAACACCAAATTAACAACACGTATAGATTTATTATAGTAAGCGCTTTCATGAATAGAAGCACTTCATCAGACATCAACAATTACAATACATATAAATAATGAAATAAAATTTAAAACAACCAATCAAAATATGAATTAAATTAATAGTTGCTAAGCAACCCTAGGAAGCAATTATACTCCATCAGTTATAATTTGGTGTGTTAGTAATGAATTCTTATCGGTGAATAATTATCAAAATAGGATGAATTATCCAATTTAATAATCTTGTTCCTGATTTTGACCGTCTAGTAAATATGTCCCACCAATTGTGTATTGTATCAGATTCAGCTTTCTTTGCTAAATGGATTAATCTATTACTCATGATTATATTATTCATTTCATCATGCAATATGGCATTATTTATAATTTGTAGATGTTCCTGTAACTGTTGTGACATGTTAATTACCCTATACAAGGAATCTAATGACAATGTCATATTAGGTTCAATAATCATTTCTGGATTCCATTGGTAAGATATGCTGACATGATCAACAGCTGTAAATACATAAATACTATTATATTATACCAAGTTAAATGAGTGCTATTTGTTAAACATCCAACAAAAGGAGTCCTTGTGCTGATTTGTTACTAAACATACAAATTGTGGAGCCATTTTTACAAACATTTCAAAATTAAATAGGAGGTAATATAGTCCATTTACATATGTTGACAGAGTGCTGCAGAAAACATGGTTCATACTCAGGGGAATGTTGTCCACAGATCAGTCCATTCATATTGTAACTGCAATGTTCCAATTTATGAGTCTTGTTGTTAAAGTCTATGTAATTTCCCTCTGTTTGTGGCATCCAGTACTGGAAGGAATGACATGGAGGTCCAAACACTAAAGGCAAAACCAAAAACTCACACATAATGTTTGGGTTAGTAACACTGAAATGCATTATTTGCCCTGTACAACAAGTATCAGTACATTGAGTTTTGTCAGGCTACAATTTTATCCACTTTGCACCTGGGATCCATCTATCAAATAATTGTTGCCAAGCATACTCATTTCCTACTAAAAGTTTTGTTTGGACATAGTTTTTCTGCATTTGTAAATACAAAGATTGTAGAGAACACCTTGTCCAGTTCACAAGTTGTGTTACATTAATATCAAATTTTAAATTAACAAACAATGAGCCATTGAATTGCATTACGAATTCTTTTTTCATAACTAACCATTTGTCTTTGTGTATGCCATATTGTGGGATTCCACTGGGCCTGCAAATGTATAATTTGAGAGATATCTTGACCAGTAACTTTTAATTTATTAACCAGTGTTTCAATATCAACTGAATTCAACATTCCCATTCCAGTACCTATGCCACCCAACAGTGCGTCATGCGAGTCTAGTTTTCCCCTGCATTTTATAATATTTGAAAAAGTAATATAGGTTTATAGGTTCATAGATTAGTACTAGGCTCATTGCCCTTGCGAGCCATTTTAAGCCTAGTCAATTATCCCTTGTGAGACTCAAACCCTGCACCTAGTGTTTGTAAGGCAAACACTTTAACCATTCGGCCACCCTCCTAACCCCTATGAAAATGTAATACAGTTTTCTCATAGGTTTGTCCCACCTTTTTACATGTCAAAGGGATTCTTATTATTTGGTCAAAATAGTGCTCTAGGGTTACTATTTAATACAGTTATTTGTGAACCCCATACATATGTAGTGAGAGTAGGGAATAGGTGGAGGAGACCCTGGAGAGGTGGAAATATGCTCTAGAGAGAAGACGAATGAAGGTCAGCAGGACTAAGACAGAATATATGTATGTGAATGAGAGGGAGTATAGAGGAATGGTGACGATGCAGGGAGTAGAGGTGGTGAAGGTGGATGAGTTTAAATACTTGGGATCAATTTTTCAGAGTAATGGTGAGTGTGGAAGAGAGGTGAAGAAGAAAGTACAGGCAGGATGGACTGGGTGGAGAAGAGTGTCAGGAGTGATTTGTGACAGACGAGTACCAGTAAGAGTGAAAGAGAAGGTCTACAAGAGGGTAGTGAGACCAGCTATGTTATATGGGTTGGAGACAGTGGCATTGACAAAAAGTCAGGAGTCAGAGCTTGACATGGCAGAGTTAAAGATGTTAAGATTTGCACTGGGTGTGACTAGGGTGGACAGGATTAGGAATACATATATTAGAGGGTCAGCCGAGGTTGGAAGGTTTGGAGACAAATCCAGAGAGGCAAGATTACATTGGTTTGGACATGTGATGAGGAGGGATGCAGAGTATATTGGGAAAAAGATGCTAAGGATGAAGCTGCCAGGTAACAGGAAAAGAGGAAAGCCTAAGATAAGGTTTAGGGATGTGGTGAGAGAGGACATGCAGGTAGTTGGTGTGACAGAGCAAGATGCAGAGGACAGGAAGCAATGGAAACAGATGATCCAGTGTGGCGACCCCTAATGGGAGCAGCCAAAAGAAGACGATACGTGTCGATTTGTGATTCGAGTTGCATTCGTACAAAACAATACAGTGATATTTCACATGTTAATTGTTTCATTATAAATATCAGTTCCATTCTGACAAGAGCAATAATTGTTCATTTCATTTTTAATTGTTCCCATGATTTGTCCTTCATCTGGTAACTGAATATATAAATGTCCCCTCCTCACTCTCCAAATGTTAAAATTTCCTTCAAAAGTTAAACTAGCAATAGGACATCCTTGTCCAGCAAGACAGGTAAAATTTCCTTGTGTTTTATTCTGCGTACTGTTAACCTATCCTCACTGAATTATCGTGGTGTTTTGCTGCATGACTCTTATAGCGGGAGTCATAGATTCGGCCAAACAGACTACACACAGTACACTGATGACACAGACAATGAATATCGCGTTCTTCAAAAGAATCTGAAAATCAGAGTAGGATAACGTAATTATTCTTGTAAATAACATTTACTTGCAGGCAGATATTCCCATTTATCTTGTCCTGGTGTCATCACTAAGATAATATTATCCTTTCCAGTTACAATAACCTCAGCCTGCTCAGGCTGCTTATCTGGTGATTGAATCCAGATTTATCCCCATTGTTCAGGTTTGTAGATCCTATCCCTTTATCTCCTCTCACAGTTAAAGTAGTAGGAGCTGTACCTTTTGTTACAGTTCCCATATTTATTGGCATAATAATCAATTGAGCAATTCTATCTCCCTTTTGTATCAACAGATCAGAATCATCACTATTTAGCAGTACTAATTTATTTTCACCTTGGTAATCAGCATCAATTACACCTCCAATTATTTGTAGTCCTTTTAAGGCTAATCTGGAATGCGGAGCAATCCATCGGAAATGTTCCGGAGGTATCTGAACCCCTAGTCCAATTTCAATCAATTGAATATCTCTAGGTTTTAACCTGCACATGTGTAATGCATGTAAATCTAAGCCTGCTGCTTCTGGGGTAGCCCTAAAGGGAGCTAATGCACCTTCCTTTATTTCCCAATAAACAACGGTGTTGGTAGGTACATAAGGTTTGATTTATAATGATGGAGTTATCATCCTTGTTAACTGTTTCTCACTTTCTGTAACTGGTCTATTGTTTAAGATTTGTAAAGCTGTATTCAAGTTGTATCTCCAAATCTGTAGGGAACCATTTCCCAGTCTCTTTAATTGTTCTTTTAATAATTCATTCATTTGTTCTATTAAACTTGCAGCTTGCAGGTAATATGGTACATGAAACACCCATTCAATATTGTGTTGCTTACAGTAATCCTGTATGATTTTCCCTTTAAAATGTGAACCATTGTCAGTTTGTATCTGCAAAGGAATGCTGTGGTACAGAATAATCAAATCAATTGGTCTTATGGTGTTTACCTGTGTAGCTCTCTTACATGTATAAGTGAGCAGATACCATGAATAAGTATCTACTGCTCTACATACATACTGACATCCTTTGCTAAAAGGTAATGGTCCTATGTAATCAAGCTGTCAGAATTTACACAGTAACTTGCCCTAGCTAAATGTCATTGTACAATATGTGGTATTAGTCTGTGTTGTATGTGCTGGCATATAGGGCATTGTGATATAACAGTTTTTATTACATCTATAGAAATCAAAATTCCCCTCGTTTCTGCCCACCTGTAAGTAGTTTTTTCCTCTCAAATGTCCATATTTCTGATGAGCCCATTTCACCATGACGAATTGTTCATTCACATTTTGTTTGTTTTCCTTCTCAATATCTGCCTCAGCAATTTTAGTATGCTTGTCTGTAACAGAATTAAACCATTGTTCTAAAGAATCAGTTGCATAATGAGTATCTACGTGATATACAGTAGCAACACTTTGGGATAATATTTCCATACTTGCTGCATAATTTTTTTCACACTTCCTTTGAATGTATATTCCAATTATTATTTTTTTCATGTAGGCAACTTAACCTTTAGGGATCAAGAAAGACTTTCCAGAACAGACCAGAGATGCTGGCCATCCATCCCAGAATGTTCCAGTCAAGCTTGCCAACCCCTATGACTCTGCAGTTTCACTTGAGAAAAAATATAAAAGAATGTAACAAACAAGTACCTTATCAGACTTCCAGAAATGTGAATGAATGTAATAAACAGGTGTCTTTTAGTCACGTAGACTAATACACAGGTGTCTTATCAAACTGCTAGAAATGTAAAAGAATGTAATTAACAAGCGTCTTTTACTCACATAGACTAATAAATAGGTGTTCTAGAAATGTAAAAGAATGTAATAAACAAGTGTCTTTTAGTTGCATAGACTAGATGATACACACGTTTTGAAATAGTTCTGTTTCATAGAAAAATAAAGAATAACTAAATTAACCCTTTCACTCAGTTCTCTGTACTGAGGCAGAAGTCAGTCTCTCATTCACTCAAGGTAAAAGCCTTTCTTAGCACATTTGTATCACATATATCCATTTATTTTTTTGCAATGCTTTATCTGTCAGCTGAGATGAAAGAACTTTGGTCAATTCTTGCTTGCCCCAGTTCACCTCAGGTAAAGTGCTTCTTCTACCCCACAATGATCCTCGAACATTAGGATTCATCTTCCTGGTTTTAGCCTTCCAGACTACAGCCTTTTATACGCCACTAAATAAGTACAATTAATTATCTGGCCAATTTGTGTGTGAACTAAAAGAAACAAGGCACATTTAAAGGTATATATTCAATTTGCCACACAGAGTTAAACACATACATCCCATTTCAGCACATAAAATATTACAGCTCTAAAACAGATCTCAGGGTCATTGACTGCCACCATATGGTCCTATAGGTGAAAAGGCTTTTTCAAAATTTGAAACCTCATTCTGGAATCAGATACCTAAAAACATTCACACATAGGAAACATCCATCCATCTACTCACTATTGTCAAGTTACATCTGACTCAGGTAGTGACCCTATGAACCGCCATTACTATCCTCAGTGTTTACTAGGCATGTAGGAAACAACAAGCCTCTCTTACTGCACATGCACTGCATACACACCTATGGAAATTTAGAGTTACTAATCTTCCCACTTCATGTATTTGGGTTGTGGGATAAAAACAGAATACCTAAAAAAAGACTTTTATTTATTCTTTTCTGACAGGGTGGATGAGCTTGGTCCTCTTACCATGTTCAGCCACACAGAAGGCAGAAAAGAATAAACAAAAGATTCAAATGCAATATTTCAAAGATTATACAAGTGACAAAGTTTGGTTATACAACTTTTGTGTAGGATAAAATCTTCTGTTATCCAATAATTTAAAACCATCAAGGATTTATGACTTGTCTGTACAAAACTGTTCCTAAATTAGAGAAACTACTATCAGGAACTGAACTGAAAGTATGGCATGAGGGCTGAAAAGAGAGAGAGACAGTAGAAAGTTATGAAAAAAACAGATAAAGCACAGGAAGTGACATCATTAACTGAACTGAGCAGGAGTGCTTTTGTACTATTACTACTACTAAATGGGGAGGAATTGTAAGTCAAATCTGCATATTTACAAAAAAGGGAAGTTCTTCTGATACGTGACAAGACTCTGTAGGAGTTATGGTTTATGTGTGAAAGCAAGATGGTAGAATAGAGCTGATTGGCTGAAATTATCATTTGTCTGTAAAGCAGGTACACTTTATATGCACCTTTTAGGTGTACTATTAGTTGTTTTTTTCCTGAACTGGGAGTACTGTTGATGCTATGCCGGTAGATGATTCCAATATAAGGGACATTTTTACTAAAGGACTCTTTATTGGGGCAAGTCCAAAGGAGGGATGGACTAGACTTGCTGTTACCCTGGTTTCTGAGAGAATATGGGAAGGGTTTCATTTGTAGTTTACTGCTTATGGGTGGACAGAAGGAACTGTTCAGTACTTTAAAAGTAAAGGTGAATAGAAGGAGTATGGAGCAGGTTTCAACTGGAAACCAGTCTGCCTTTTGGAGGATGAGACAGTGCAGTTTGAGTTGGGGTGAAAGAAAAAATAAATCTACACATGACATTAATTGCTATCTGTATTTTATGTCTTATATGCAAAGTTAGGCTAGTAATAGGTATGGCATATCCTAGACTTGGGATAAATACATTTTTTGCCAGAGTTTTTCTAGCTTCTTTGGTGAAACGGTTTGAAATGGAGCAGGAACATTTCAGTTGGGTAGTAACTTTTGCAACCACACTGTCAATGCAGTTTGTGAAAGACAATGCTTTATCAAGTTTAAACCAAGGTATCAGTCACGATTACTGATTGGCTATTTAGATTAGTGATTAATTGGGGGTCAGATTAAAGTTTAACATAGGTAAGACATGCAGACATCACAAAGAGGGCATCCCAGATGAGAATCAAACTGTTAAACCTCTTGCTGTAAAGCGACAATGCTACTCACTGCCATGGATGGCATTATACCGGGGCAGATTGGGAAATATGCCCCAGCTGTGACATATTATGCCCTCCTTGGCTGACCTTAGGCATAGATAGCTATGCTACTCAGCCAGGGAGCTTTTTTCTTTTTCAAATTTTCTTCACTATGACAGTCACAGTTGCATCTATTCTTAATTTCTGGCCTTTTTTGTTTGTCTCACCAACAACATAGGCAATGAACCACAGAATTTCAAAGGCTTAGTGGAGCTGTATGATTTGTTGTCTAGAGCTAAATGGGTGAGACTAACCAGAAAGACAGAAAACGTAATGATGAAAGGTAATGGCACTAACAGTGTTGGGGGTATGAGTTTGTTAGCACTATGAGGTATGGTCCAGTTTGTAGCAGGTAAGTTATTCTTTCTTTTTACCCTTATTGGCAACAAGATGCCATATATTCCAAATATTCCAGATTTGACCTCATATTTTTACCCTTTTCCTTGTAAAATATTTGATTTCTGGTAAGTCAGTGAGGATTGCAGTCAGCTAACAATGCCAGACATCAACATGTCATATTTCTTACTGTTCCCAGAATTAATCTTGATGCAAAACCTGCTGTTCTGTTAACCATTTAAGTGAGTTACTATAATATTTAAAAGTTTTCATGGTTTTGGACTTTTGGCCTCCCTTTTTTGGCTTTGTCGTTGATTCTTGAGCAAAGGAGTTGAGAGGTATGCATTCATTCATTTCTCACAGCTGCTCCAGATAATTTTTGCCTAGTATTTTTGATCTGTTCCTCATAGATCTTTTGGTGTTCTGGTACATCACTGAAGGCTGTGGTCAGTGTCACAAAAACAGTAGCAGGCACTTGAGTTTCAGACTTCATATCTTTAGGAAAATGCTTGATAAAGTAGAACCTGCTATTCTACAGAAGTTAAAACATAATGGTCCATTTTATTTTGAGATGTACACTACGTTATTTGCTGGGGTTGTCTGTTGTGAAAATGATTGCTGTTTTCTCATTACTCTGGCTTTGTAGCACTAATAATGTCTTTGAAGCAAAGTACAGTTGGGTAAGTAAACTTACCATAACAGCAGATGTTCGAATGGTCACTGTTGAAGTAACCTTAGCTATATGTGTTATATCCTGCTAAGTTTATAATAGCCAGCCAGCTTCTAAAGCTTCAAGGCTTTTTATACGCACAGATCGTTGGTCAGCTTCAGATGAGCCAAAGAAAAAGACTGGTATGGAAACCAAGCCCTTCAGAGTTTTCATTCCAACTGAGAACTGGAAGCTAAAGCCCTGAAAAGTAACCAACAATGGATACCAAACCACCACAGGATTGAGGGCACCAATTTATTGAGTGCTTTTGTTCACAGGAATATGAACTTCTTCAGAATAAAAACACCCCTTACTAGGCCAAGCTTATAAAGGAAGTGGGGTGGGGAAAAAGTAGTCCATCATTAGGTCAGCCTGTTATGTCATTTCATGAGGACTGTTTCAGTGAAAACGTAATCATTCAGCCCAGTTGCAACAACCCAGTTTCAACAAAATCTGCTAATGCAGGTCCTTGAATCACAGGTCTGTTTCATAACCATCCCTCTGCCTTACATCAAGTGGAACGTTATCTAAAATAATAAAGGAAACTGCTTAAAATTGTCACCAACAATGGAATGTTTAAAAAGGGAATTAGTCATATCCTTGGACTTGATGCAAAATGAATGTTTCTGAATTGTCTTAAGTTTTTGTTGGGTGTTCCTGATATAATATGCTGAACAGGAATTACATGTCATTGCTAGATGAAACCAGGAGTGTTGCAGTTAAATTTGCCAGGACAGGGTAAAACCCTGAGATACTGTTAAATGATCAGATATGGACCTTCATGTATGAATCAAAAAAAAGTTGCATCTACCAGATTTGGATATACAACCCCATCTTTCATTACCAACAAACATATGTTCTAACTGTGCACCTATGCTAGAAGAGGACTTGAAAATAAACAGGGGATAAATGTACAACATGGCCAGTTCAGGCCAAATATCATTTAATAAGCTCCATTTGATTGATTACCAGATTGACTGAAAGCATGTAGAATCACTGAGTTACAAAACCATTCACCTCAGAACCTGAAGTTTCAGTCACAGGTTTACCTACAAAAGAAAGGGGCAAATCTGGTTGTTCTATTGCCAGAGACATACCCCATCATGTCATTCAATAATTATAAAGTATAGCCTCTGGCATGGAACATACCCTTTAAAATGTGACACTGCTTCAGGAATATGTCATCATCCAAGGAAAGTCTAGAAGGCCAGATAAAGTAACAATGATCACCCTTTCTGGGCTAAAAATATGAGCACTGTCAAAATATAAGAAGTGACTGGAGTAGGTAGGTTTCCTGTATATTTTTGAACTGAAACCACATGCTTTCTCATCACCTTCACATCCAAAAATGTATAACACAGTCATCCACCTGAAATGAAAAGTTCAACATGTGGTGATTGTCCTGACAAATGGAAAAAAATTCTTACCAAGTATTCCTGGTGCCAAGCCAAAGGTTAAAAATGTTGTCCAAGAAATGATAATAAGCTTGAAGAAATGGAGCAAACCTAGTCCTATGAATATCTGTTGTTCCCAGTAACATAAGACCAGATATGCAAATACCAGAGCACATGATACCCCCATAGCAACACCAGGAAGCTGCTTGAAAAATTCCCCTTCAAATGTAAAAAAATAGTTTTGTAGGACATGGTCCATGAATAAACAGATACTGTTGATCTCTGGTGAAGAAAGACCGTTGTTATCTGTTATACAATCTCTTAACCAATCCAAGAAAACATCCTGAGGAATTACAGTGAACAAATCCATGATATCAACAGTGAACAGAATATCCTCTGAATCAAATGTTAAAGAATGGAGCTTAACCAAAAGCCCCATGAATCCTTAAGAATACTTTGAAACCTTCCCAGGAATGGTTTAAATTTATGATCCACATACATAGCCAAGGGTCCGTTATAGATCCATTAGCAGAAATAATCGGTCTCATAGGTGGATCAGTCATACATTTTATGAATCTTTCATATTCTGAAGATGATAGGTATACAAGGTTTTTGGACCCTAAAAATTGAAATTCCTGGGGGTAATGTGTCCTTCATGAAAGTGATTACACAGAGTCATGTTGATCATTTGATAAGACTGATTCACCTTGTTGTGAAAAGCTACCCCTTACACATCAGTGTCCATTATCATGGAAAACATTCTAGCAGTATAGTCTACTGTGGACATCAACATGATGCCACTTCCATTGTCAGGCTTCTCAATCTGTAAGTTTTTGTTGTGAGATAATTTCCTTATTTCCTGAATTTCTTGGGAGGATAGACTACAACATTTCACATCTGGAATGTCGAAAGCAGCTCTCCTGATCTCTTCAATGCACATCTTTTCATATAGAACCAAATTAGAATAAAGGGAAGGGTTACATATAGATTTTCTAGTCAAACTCATTCCAGTAGCATTGTCCTTTATCACTATCAGAACAAAGCAAGCTAGGTTGATTTTTCTTAAAAACAGTTTTAATTCCAAAACCGTATCCCCCATAATTGATGTGTCTTAATGGAATAAGGATAAAATTAATTACACATAACTGTTTGTGACAGGGACGAATGCAAAAATCACTAAAGTTGAATATGTGAAAGTCAACACTGGGGGAGTCAAAGTGTATTGTTAACTTGATTGTCTCTATCTCTGGCCCCTCCTCCTGTTGTTCCAATAGCCCCTTGTGTCCGATAATTGTTGTTGTTGTTGGTACGGTTCGCTATGTGAGCCAAACACAGTAGAACGGACTCCAAAAAAACAAGACTCTGTATCATCCAGCTCATCCATAGCTGATGTAGTACTGGGTTCATCAATGTAATTATTACCAAAATGCTGCAGACCATGGATAGTAACATATAGTTTATTTTGTCTATAGTCTTCCCTGAGTAATTTCTTCTCCTTATGGGTGCAAACCTGTTCAGTGTGCTTCTTGACATTGTCAAAATCTGCATCATATGATGGCTTCTTGGCATCAAATAACAGATTCTCCTTAATATTAAGATCCATCAATCTCCTTACTGATCCATCTATTAAAACAGAATTATGTTTGATCAAAATATTCAAATACTCTGTGCTGGCCCTGTGGAAGAATGAAACAAGTTCCTTAGACATTGATGAATTGTGTGAAATCCCATTAAGGAACTTGTGGATCCTGAGGCCTTTTGTATAGTCTCATGCTCATGTTCCAGACTAGCATCAAAATACAAATTATCACACTGTAAAATTTTAACGTAGTCAATTTCTTCCTTAATGTGTCGATTTGCTATTGCAGACTGCACCTGGCATCAAGTGAATCATTTGCCATCACATTTCTTGACTGAAGATCACTGTCAAAACTCATTCTTGTATCCAATAGCCCAATGTCTCAGTGCACAGTCTGGAAGCCTGACAAGGTTAATGCTAGAAAAAGAAACATAAAGGTCCTCATCCTGGCAAAACAAAATACACTAGATAAGGGAGATGGATGGAAGGAAAAGCAGCGTTTGCAGCAATGATTATTCAAACATCTCCTGTTATGGTAAGTTACCCTCTGTCTGGGAAGAGGAAAGTTGAGGGTCAAGGAGCCCCTGGAGAATGGCCCTAATAAAGTCTGTCTTAGACATGGAAAAGGAATCTAGTTTGTAGTGCTTTGTAAAGGTGTATACAGAGGGTCATGTTGTTGCTTCTAGAATAGTTTTAGAATTTAACCCTTTCCAAAAAGCCACTGATGAAACCAAGGCCCTGACTGAATGAACCTTGACCCTGCCTAGATTTGCGTTGTTGTCATGGGTATAAACAAAAGGTAATACATAGGACATTCATTTAGAAATGGTCTACTTTTACACAGGTTGTTCCTTTCTTCTAGCCCTCACAAGAAATGAACAATTTATTCAAGATCCTAAAAGATTCTTTTCTACTAGATAGTAGTCTACTAGCATCAAAGTTATAGAGTATTCATCCTCCCCTGGATTTAGGTTCTGGAAAGAAGATAGGGAGATGGATGGCTTCATCCAAAGTAAACTTGGATACCACTTTAGACATAAATGATGGATTAGTTCTTAAGGAAACCCTATATTTTGTGGAAAATGAGATAAGGTTGGCTCACCATAAGAGCTTGCAACTCATATACTCTTGCAGGAGTCAAAGCAATCAGGGACACTATTTTGCATGTTAAGAACCTCATGTCAGCCTGGTGAGCTGGTTCAAATAGAGGAAGAAATATTTTTTACAAGACAAAATCAAGAGCCCAAGGAAGAGCCATCTGTTTCCTTCAAGGCTTGGTATGCAAAGCCCCCTTCAAAAACATTTTCATGTGAGATTGCATTGAAAGTGAGGGGTCAGTGACAGACATGCTGAAATGGCCAATAAATGTACCTTAGTAAAGGAGTAAGACAGGCCAGAGATTAGTAATTCATGCAAATAAAAGACTCTCAGTTCTTGTCTTGGCACCAAATAAAAAAACTTTTTTTTCCATTTACTAATCTATGATTTGCTAGTAGCAGTTTTTTTTTTTTTTGCTTCATGTAATACCTACTGCACATCTTCAGAAAACAGGTGCCTAAAAGGTATTAAAGTTGTATCATCTAGGCAGTTAGGTGCAGTTGTTTGGGGTTGGGATGTATCAAACAACTACTGTCTTATTTAGTAGGTCCAATCTGTGAGGGAGCTTGTGGTAACTGCCCTTGGCCATTTCTAATAGAAAAGAGAACCAGAGATGCCCATGCCAAAAGGGAGTCAACATGATGATCTTTGGAGTGTCCTTCTGAATGTTTAGAATGACCCTGGATATTAATGGAGAAGGTGAAAAAATATACAGGAACATTCCTATCAAAGGAAAAAAAAACTATTTTCCAGGCCTTCTTGCATGGAGTCCTGAAGCAGAATTTTGCAAAATGATTGTTATGGCTGAAGGCAAAAAGAACTCACTGATGTGTTCCCCATAGCTGGATCAATTCCTGGAAGACCCCCAACTTACTTTCTATTTGCAAGGGTCTGTCTTGATCCCTCACAGCTTGCCTGCACACAATTTTGCTCTGACAGTATGCAGGATTACTGCAGAGTGAGACTGTGCTGTACAGCTATATCCCAGTCTGCACAGATAGAAGGATCTGGTTTCCCTCTGTTTATGTACCACTTCACTGTGGTGTTATCTGTAAGCCTCTATAACAGTCCTTGGGACCATAAGTGATTAAGAGTTTTGAGAGCATTTATAGGTGCCAACATCTCTTTTACATGTATGTATTTTAGTCTGCCTTTTCTGTTCTAAAGAATCTACACTTTTATCTCTATAGAGATTGCTCTCCAAGCAAATTTTGATATGTCTGTTGCTACAGCGAAATTCCCTGGCTGAGACAATAGTCTGAATGGAAAAATGCAAGAATAGATCTAGATACAGATCTACTTGTTCATGTGGAAAAAAAAGCTCTTTGAACTGAGGTACCTAGGAGATACCGCAGGAAAACAATCCTGTGGATTGATGAACAAGATGTTTGTATGTTGCCCTGGAATCCCAGTCTGTGTAGGAGATCTCTTCCACGTGACAGTCCTGATACTTCGAAAAAGACTTTGCAATGATAAGCAAGTAATCTAAATAAGGTAAAAGTGAACACCTTGCAGTCTGCATGAGGCTGTCACTACAGCTAGACTTTGTAAATTCCCTTGGAGCAATGGATAGGCAAAAGGGTAATGCAAAGAACTGAAAGTGTAATCTAGACCCAGAAAACATTAAGAAACATTTGAAACCTAGAGCTATTTGAATGTGATGACAAGCAACTTTTAAATCTAAAGTCAAAAGAAATGTCAAGCAGGGAAAGAGAGGTAACAAGTTGTGAATACATAATATTTTAAACTTGGGCACCATCACAAAATGGTTTAGAAAGGAATTATCCAGAAGTGACTCTTTCTTTGGTTTCAGAAACAATCTTGAATAAAACCTAGCTGAGGGGGGTGACTGCTTTGTTCACACTCTGTGTCAGCAGGTGCTGAATGAGAGGAGGGAAAAGAGGAGTTTGATCTGGCAGGTGATAAAGAATCTCTTAGAAAACAGGTTCAGGATCTCACTACCATCTTTAACTATAATCAAAAATGCCCATAAAACACTATAAGTCCCAACGAATAAGAATAACTTGAAAGGAAGAAAAATGCTGGGGCAAGGCTCCAAAATCCAAAACGAAACATAAAATGATGAAAATAGGCATTTATTCAGAGACACAAGCGCTTTCACATAGCTTCTTCAGGTGTATATTAATCAACTAAAGAGCACACCTTTATATATACAAAACAAGTCACATGTTCACATTTCAATTAAGTTAAAGGTGCAAAACTATCTTTTAAAATGCATATATAAATAAATACATTCTTACTAAAATACATTCATATGAATAAAAAATATGTATACCTCATGATATATGTGAAAAATCAAAATAAATATTTTTTATTTTTTAAAAAAATATATATATATAAAATCATCTTCTCAAGCCTCTGGTGTGCAGTATGGGTTTCAGAGGTATACATTCATTGAGACCATGTCCTGTGTTAGATCTCAACATCACTATCCATCTAGCTTCTATTTCTTCAGTCCTGAGTCTAATGTCCCCACCTCTATCACTCTCAAAGGACTTGGATAGCACTTTAAATTGAAATTTATGAGATTCACCCATGTTTTTAACATGCTTAGCCAATGCATTAACCTTGGATCCCTTTTTGATATGATAGACATGTTCCCTTATTCTCTCTCTTAAAGTGCGGTCAGTTTTGCCAACATAGAAATTTTGACAAATGATACAGTGGGCAAGATAAACAACATGTGAACTCGCACATGTAGCATGAACTCTAATATCAAAGAGCTTGCCTGTGTCTGGATGCTTAAATGACAAGGATGTATCTATAAAGCTACATTGTCCACATTTGCCACAGGATTTAGTGCCGGGCAACAATTTTTCTCCTGCAACTTCTTTGACTCCACAGAGTCTTCTCTGTAAATTCTTTTTGTTCCTATATGTAAACTGGGGTTTCAAACCTACTAAGTTAGATATGTTAGGTTCAGTCATTAAGACCTCCCAGTGTTTATTAATAATGTCAATATACATACCAACATCTCTTGTATATGGAATACATACTTTTAACCTATTATCTTTCAAGAAAGTTTGTTTAGAAGTAGGTCTTGAAAAATAAGGTTTAGCTCTAGTGTGTCTTAGCTGTCTAACAACCTCCTCATTCTTAGTCACCATACTATATTGATAACCTCTCTCCTTTAATTCTGTAGTAGTTATAAGCATTTGTCTCTCATATTCATGGGCTCCAACACTTAACCTGGAAGCTCTGTAAAACTGATTTTGAGCAACATTGTT
Source organism: Protopterus annectens (assembly GCF_019279795.1). Classification (NCBI taxonomy): domain Eukaryota; kingdom Metazoa; phylum Chordata; order Ceratodontiformes; family Protopteridae; genus Protopterus; species Protopterus annectens. The sequence goes on from NC_056743.1 coordinate 1,274,006,665, forward strand.
GAAGACATATTGTGGGTGCATGCTGTCCCTGGATAACAAGTTATTAACTCTACATTTTTTCCTGAACATCCTGGTGGTAATCTTGCCAGTTGAGTCTCTTTCAACAAAGACATCTAAAAAATTAATTCCTATATGTGAATAATTTAAGGTAAATTTTAAAAAAGTAGTAGTCTGATTCAGGTAGTCAGTAAACTCAACAAGTTGATCAACAGTGCCTTTCCACAAAATAAAACAATCGTCAACAAATCTTCTGTAAAAAAGCACTAGAGAACTATAGGGCCCATTAAATACATGCTCAGTCTCCCAGGTAACCATTACTGCATTGGCATAACTATTTGAACATGAGCTACCCATTGCTACACCATTTTTCTGCCAATAAGCTTGTCCATTAAAAAGAAAAACATTATTATATAAAACAATAGCAATAAGTTTCTGTATCAAAACAATTTCATTTGCTTTATAAGCACCAACTTTAATTAATGACTCCCTTAGAGAATCTATACCTTGTTCATTAGGTATAACAGTGAATAAAGAAACTACATCAAGTGCAACAAATAAAATTTCATCTTCAATAATTCCATGTCTAGTAAATTCATATAAATCATGCAAAAAATGCTCAGTGTCCCTAAGAACATGATGTAACATGTCCAACACAGGTCTCAACTTTTTCTCAACGTAAATAGAAATGGCGTCTGTACACCACCCTCTACCTGAGACTATAGGTCTCATAGGTGGTCTAATATTATTCTTGTGTATTTTGGGTAACCCCTGAATGATTGGTATGGTGGGTTTAGAAACCAAAAAATAAGAAGTTAATTCATCTGTTATTAAACCTGTAAATTGCATGGACCTTATTTCATTATTAACTGTTTCAGTCATCTTACAAACAAATGTTCTATCATTTCTTACATAATAATTACTCTCATTCAACATTTCATGCATTAACATTTCATATTGTTGCCTGTCTAAAAGCACTCTCTGCCCTCCCTTGTCTGCAGGTCTAACTATCAAATCATTGTCATTTTCAAGTCTATGTAAGGCCTCAGTCTGTTCCTTGCTTAAATTATAATTCTTATTATTATTTTTCTTTTTATTATAAGTATTATAGATATCTGTCACACACATTTGCTCAAAAGCATTGATTAAAATGTTAGGTTTAGGAATAAAAGCGCTAGGTCTTTTAAAAATAAATTCTTGTTCATTCTGTTTATGCTGAAACATAACTTTTAAAGTTAAATTTCTAGTGAACATTTTTAAATCAAAAATAATATCTGTTATGCTCATATTAGTTGTAGGTATAAAAGACAAGCCTTTCATTAAAAATTTCAGTTCAACATCAGTTAAACAATGTTTCGACAGATTCATAACTAAAGTCTTACTTTCTGGAATGCTTTCTTAATTGTGTAAACATTGTTCATCTCTTCTTTGTATTTTCTTTTGTTCCTCATATTGCTTCTCCCTCGAGGTAAATTCTTGTTCCTCTGCCCTTCTGTTCTCCCCAGAGAGATGTCTCTCACTGGTAATGGAAAATTTAATGGGTAAGCACCTGTATTAGAATGCGTTACAGGTACCAAACGAGGTGAAGTAGAAGAGGCACAGTCAGCAGCTCTGTGTACCTGAGCTGTAGTCTGGAAAACTTTCTTCCTTGCCCCTAAAATGAGGGCACTCGAACTGGAAGAGTTAACTACAGAATGGTTGTGTGCCTCTATATAGGAACCTGTGTCCTCATTGATGATGTTGCAAGGGTCGCTGCTAGTCGCTCTGTTGATGTCAGTAAGGTTCTCTCTTCTATCCTCTTCATTACGCTGTGTAGTCACTTCAGTACGCTGTTCAGTTTCAAGCACTCTTGGTCTATCATTGGATGCTATGGGTTCACGTGGCCACGTGAAGATGTGGCCCAATGAAAAATCGGTGCGGTCTCTTTGTAACTTTTTGAGCTTAGTCTGTAGTAATTTGCGCTTATAGGTATCTACATTATTGACCGTATCTGCTAATAATTTAGTGAAGAAATCACCAACATAGATATTGTTCAATCGAGAATACTTGTCAGTGATACTACTTAACAAATTAGATTCACGTCTTCCAGCTGCAGATAAAAGTAGTTTAATATAATTGAAACTAATATCAATGTTTAGTTTCTGCCATTCAGTTAGTAAATTAGCATCACAGTCTATTTCCGCTGGCATTTTCAAAAGTCTAAGACCACGCGGAATCAATTTTTCCTCTAAACATACCTCAAGATGGAACCTTTCATATTGAGTTCTCACCAGGTTGCATAAAATTCTTTCAAGGTCTAACAAGTCTGACCTGAGTGTTAAAAGGTCTACATCAGCATCATCTCCACCTGTGACCTTCAAGCCTTTGTTCAATAACGGATTGTCCACATCTCTCACTTTGGACAGAAAGGTATCTACGTTACCATCAGTACGAGGTTGATTTTCAGGATTGTAGTCCAGTTCTTTAACTATAATGAATCACTTGCAAAACCCATTTGCCTGAAACTATCTCTTGCAAAAGAAGAAATGGAGGTTCTGATTTTCTAGAAGGGTTAATCGATTGGCAGAGTGTGAAGGTAGGGGGAGTCTTTTACATAGTCATTCAGACTTGTTAAATTGTCCTTTATTCTGGAGGTGGATTCTCCTTTCTTCATAGATCCTCCCTGCCTTTGTTTTTTAAAAGTCTGATTATCAACAGCTTGCTGTGTTTGTTTACTATGCTTTTTTTTTTTTTGTAAAAGGCTGTAGAGGTATTAAACCCCTTGTTGAACTTGGAGAAGGAAGACAGAAAATCTGTGAAATTCTCTGAATCAGCTTACTTCTCACATCACACTTTTTCAGGCTCTCTGCAGCAAAAGGTCCAAAAACTACCTCTCTGTCTAAGGGCAAATTCAAAATTTCAGTTTGTCTTCAGAAAGGTTTTGAGTACTCAGCCAAGCAAACATCCTCATAACAGTTCCAGTGGCAGTAGTCCTGGAAGGGGCATCAGCTGAATCATAAGCACATTTCAAAGAGGGAGTAGCCATTTGAGTCATAGGAGCAATAAGATTACACAATGATGTTTTTTTTCTTCACATGAGGGAAAAATGCCATAATGTTCCTTATGTTCTCAAAAGAGGCAATCATGAACTTTAATATATAAGCCTGACCACTAAGAATTCAAAACATAAGCATGTAAGAAGAATATATTTTTACAAAATTTATCAAAAGCTTTCCCCATCCTTGTCTGAAGGGGGTATTGGCATTAACCAGATGTTTAGCTGCAGCTAGGTTTACTAGAGATATCACTGCTGGGTTTGATCTAGGGTTAGAATATAAAACAATGATAAGATGGAGGAACGTTGTACAGTCTATCTGCTTTCTTGGGGGTAGCAAGCTGACTGTCAGCCAACATACAGACTGTAATAAATACATCTTCTGATGCTGATAGGACAGGAGGAACTGGCGTAGGTTCAAGAAATTCCACTTGCAATAAATCATGATATTTCTTCAGCAACAGTGGAATGTCATTATTATCCCACTGAAATAAATGACTCAGTCCGGAAATACTTTCAGAAAAAAAGAGTCCTTCAAAGGGACTGAGAGAAACCATACTTTCCTCAGAATTTGAGTCAGAAACCAGAGGATAAAAACAAAATCCTTTTTATAACACATACTCATTTTGTAGTTCAAAATATTGGCTCTCTTCAGAAAATGCAGAATCACTTTTTCTCTTGTCAGAAATCACAGAACTGTAAGGGTCAGGAATATGAACTAAACCCTGAGCTAAGCCTAATAAAGCATTTTTGTCCAAAGCAACTGAAGCAGGAGAGAACATACTTCTCACTTTTTTTCTTCTTTTTGACAGGAATGTCTGAAGAAGCAGACCTAATTTTACCAGGCAGAACCTCCCTAGGGAAAGGCAATCAATCTGGCTAGGCAGAGAGGTATTCCTGGCTCCCTCTCCCAGGACCATCAAGACTGGTTGTCTTTTGCCTACCAAGGGCACGCCAACATCCACAAATGACGTGTCTAATTACCAATCCATGGTGGCTGTAGGGACTACACCAGAGGGAGCCAAGGAAAAAGACGAATGGTCTAAGGAACTAGAAATTACCACAGCAGCTGTGATGGCAAAGGTTGTTTTTAAATTTGTTTCATTTCTATGGCTGGAAGAATGAAGAACTGAGGTACCAATACTTTTTGTATTGTAAAGCTGAAAAAGATGTCCAATTCCTGGGGAAGACTGGCAGCCGTCAGTAAGATGTGCATGTAGTAAAATATGTAACTTTTTTAACAAAAACACAGTAAAAAGCACTTTAACTAAACATACCTAGCTCCCAAAATTCAAATGGCACAACTTTCTCCAAGGAAAATATAGTTTTAAATTAGTTCTAATAACTTTTTCCACAAATATAAAAAGTAATGCTCTTCTTTAAAAGTTACTAAAAGTAACATGATAGTTTATAAAACATTTTGTCCAGCATAAATACTACATTTTACAGCAAAAGTTCACTTTTAGTCATAAAATTAAAAGGTGGAAGTTATTTCCTTGAAGGGAACTTATCTGCCAGTAATGGAAAGTGTTAGTATAGCATCTATCCTAAAAAAGACCACAACAGGAGTGCTCTTCAGCAGCAGGAAAGCCCTGAAGGGCTTTGTGCCCAAATCATTCCTTTTCTACAGCTCAGCTTGAGCTGGCTACTGTTTTTTTGGCATATGGATGGTGCCTTTGAAGCTTTAGAAGCTGGCCAGCTGTTATATGCTTAGCAGGGTATTACCCACAGAGCTAAGGCTACTGCAGCAGTGATCAGTATAATGAAGATCTTGCAATACCTTAATGTGTGGCTACTGTTTATGTTGAACAAAGATATAATACATTACATTACATTACCATCATTTTTATTTTAATCAGAGGTCTGCGGTTTACACAGACATGGCTGTAACTGCTGGATTTGTGTTGGTTGTCTGTGTATGAAAATAACTGACCCTCTTATTGTTTGCTCAGTTTAAAAAGTCACTAATCAGACTTTGCAGAACTACTATCCATTTGTGTGACATAACATGGAATACTTTTCTGTTTGTTTTTGTAAAACAAATTTAAGTACAATAATGTGACTGTGATGGTTATTATTGTATTTTTTTACCACAATCAGGCATTTGAGGTGTACAGAATTGACAGAGTAGTTTTAATTGATGGCTATGGATAACTTCTCTAGATAGGAGTGACTTACCATTGCTGTTGCTTGATAACTGTTAATCAACATTCACTGATCTGGGATGGCAGATGTGTTAGATAATATACTGTATTTGCTGAAATCAGTGTAAAGCTAGTATTGCATGCTTGTATAATTGGGGGTGCAGTAAATTTAGAGTAACAAGTTGACTGTAATTTCTTTCAATTTCCATCATAAACATCAGGTCTGCACTAAATAAATTGCTATCATTGGTGGTCTAGCAAGAGCAGGATGTGTATGAAAACAACTGCTCATTGGCACACTGGCATAGTGAGTAGCTTTGCCATCTCGCAATGCTTGGCTCTGGTTGAATTCTTGACTGCAGCTTCTTCTTTTGTGTGGAGTTTGCATGCCCTACTTGCCCTGTGCTGTTTTCCTCCAACACCCGAAAGACATGACATAAGTGAATTGGTGTTCACCCTGTTTGCCTGTAGGTACGTGTGCAGCATGTGTGTGTATTTGTGCATATTGTGGTAGAGTTGGCTTGTCAGAGACAGTATCATTGGATGTTTCTGAGTGTGTTTAAAAGGTTGCAGTCTATAATAGTGAATGGTCTTTTTTGCTTTTTTATTTTAGTCTGATGGCTGCTTTTTAGCTAAGATTGCATTATAATGGGGTCTAGGAATTTGCCCTTACCCTGCTGTTGTGTGATCTCAGAATTGGTAAATATAATTATCAGAGGGTGTGTTGAGTGCAGGAGTGTTTTGCCCCCTACAAATTTTTTTTTTCCCTCATTTAAGGTTCACTGTAAAATGATTGCTCTGCTTTCATTTTCCCTTTGAAGTATTTTTATATCATGAGACAAACATTTGTACATAATATCACTGTTTTTATCTGTGGATAAACACAATATTGCAGATATACATAACTGTTCTGGGTAGCAGTAAAACAAAAAGAAAAGGTTGAACAATTAGCAAGTCATTATATTTCAAAAATAAAACATAAAATGCATCATAGAACAGCCAGACTCAGAACTTTTTGGGGACCTGTGGTGTAGGTTTAGTAGTGGCTTCAGCCCTGACCCCCACCTAGTCCATATTCAGAAGTGTGTGCAGAAGGTCGATGTTGCTCTTGTTGGGGGGGGGGGTCTGGGAATGGTGTTTTCATCATTTTTTTTAACTTTCCTTACAAGCCTTAGAGGTGCATGTAGATCACTATAGCTTGTCTAGGGGCAGTGTGATCACTATAGCTTGTCTAGGGGCGGTGTACTATTTAAGAACAACAAGGTGGACTACATTGCAGAGATCATTATTTATAAGAAAAGTTGAACAGTAAAACTGAATTTTGTTCCTTAGTTATGGGTCTTGTTCATGTCATTTCTTGATCAAAAGTTTGAAAACAAAAGACTAAAAAAGCACAATCAAACATTAGATGTGTAGCCAGGTGACTATATATTTGGGAGCAGCAATAAGGAGGTAAGCTATTTATATATTTGTGACAGCAATAGGTTGACATATGTTACTATGTTCTGTTTGTTCTTTCACTTTCATCCTAGTTTGACATCACAGTGATCTATAATCTATAAAAGGTGGCTGTCCTTTGAGGGTTAAGGTGAGGAGACATGCTACATATATGTCTGACAGAAGCCACTTGTGGCTGCAGCTATTTGTGCCTTGACTTTCATCTCAATCTAACACCACAGGGATACACAGAAGATTTTTGTTTGGGGGGAGGAGGCAGGTACTCTTCTAAATATGAGTTGTATATTCTCACAAGCATTTCTTCTCAGTTTAATGTGAACTGCTACTTGGCTTCTGCAACTTATTTCTTTGTTGAAAGAAAAAAAATAATACTGAATTTATTTCCTTACTTAATGCTCTTGATCAAGCCATCACTAGATAAAAAGTTTGAAAGAAAAGCTCTGAAATGCACATCAGAACATCTATAGTCCTATGACTCCTGGGGGTCCATTGGTGCCCAAATCCTAGCTTAATTTAACTATACATTCTACAGTTATTACAGTACACTATTGGCAATGTAGATGTGTAGAAAGGATGCAGGAAAAAGAAAAGTTGAACAGTAAAACTGAATTTTGTTCCTTAGTCATGGGCCTTATTCATATCATTTCTTGATCAAACGTTTGAAAACAAAAGTCTAAAAAAGCACACCTGACCACATAGAAACCCCAGTGGATTCTGGGGAAATAGCAGCCCCCAGATTCCAGGCTTAATTCATTTATTCCCAACACAGCTATTACACTCGTCTTGGCTAGTTATTATCTGTTGTAAGAATGCAGGAAAAAGCTGAAGAGCAGGTGAAAATATGAGAAATGGTTGAAAAACATAATCTGGATGGTGTTGTGAGGCCAAGAAGGGAGGGCACCAGAGTATGTGCATGGAAGGGAGCAGTGAGCAGCAGAGGTACACCATGTGGCTTTTCACCCAGGGCTCCATTTCACCCAAAGCCAGTCCTCAGTGCATTTTTTTCATATGTACCTCTAGATAGCAACTGTGCCCATACTGTGCCACAGCCAGAAAAAGAACATGGAGTAGCCACTGCTCACTGCACCACTATGCCACCAAACAGAATACACATCTGCTTTTCAAACTAAACTGAGCTAAACCTGTTCTAAGACAACAATTGTTTGCAATAGTAAGTGTGTGGTATATTACCCATTTTACTTTCATTTCATAAAATGTTATAGAACAACAAATGCCCAGCTATTAACTTCATTCTCAAATGGTATAAGCCAATCAAAATGTTTAGGTCCTCTGACAAATATCTACACAGTCCAAAACCTTTTTCAAAATATGTGATAAAACCCCTCTATCTCTCTAGCTCAGTTTTGGAACTCACTACCTAGCAAAGTAAAAAAAAAATCTTAAAACATCGTAGTTTTCAGGAGTACATGGAAGGCACATCTCTGTAAACCTGCTAAATGCATTTCTCAGTTATAACTTTCCCAGCTTACCCCAATGCAAACTAAATGCTTTATCAATTTTACTTACCCAACTAATATATTCCCTGTACTTCCCCTTTTTTGGAGTTAATTAACCTAATACTTTTCCTGCATTTTTCTGTTTTCCCTTCATTATTTCAAGTCTTTTCCTACTCATGGAGTAAGAATTATTTATTCCTCAAATGTTTGATCTAATGCTTGCATATTTATCATCTTTGAATTATTATGCCCTTTTAATATTTAGATATTTTCTTACGTTTTAGTTGTACTGATGTGTTCTGTCTTATACTGCTTTATTCACTCTCTGATCTTTAGCATTACATATGCTAATGGTCTGATTATATTGCTTGTATCTCACTCTGCCACCAGGTGATCTTTGAAAATGGGCCTTGGTCCAGCAGAACTAATCAGTTTGTTCTTCTTCTTCTTTCGGCTTTTCCCAGTTAGGGGTCACCACAGTGGATCACCTGTCCGCTCATAATTGGCAGTGGAGTTTTACAGTGTCGAGTTGCCAGCCTAGCGCCCAACCTTCCACAGAAGGCACACACATGCACACACTTAAACCTAGGACCAACAATATATAAATAAAATAAATATGTTCTGGCTTATAGGTATGAAAGTAAATTTTTTGAAAATTGTGCTAGGAGGAACCACATAATGAGCAATGTTTGAACTGTAAATACAGTGCAAGTTGTATTGTAAAAATCTGCAGTTATTCCCTTGTAGGTAATTAATGGGTTTGTCAATAAGGTCCTATGTGATCGTGGTTAATTTTTTTATTCATGTTACTGTAACCAGAACTGCAGCTAGCTTATCTTGTGCCAGTGTAGTTCCCCACAACTTAGTCAAGGACCAAAAAAAAAAAAATCTTTCCACGTTGAGAACTAAAAAAACGTTCTTCTGTTCTGAAACTATAGCAAGCTACTTGATACAAATGGAATGAGTTGCCACAGTTAACTTATGCACACAGAGGGCTTTAGCTGTGACCACAAATGCAGAATAGGCATTCATTTCTGAATGCCAGTACTGCATTCCTGCAGAATCAGCACCTGCTGATCATGCCTCCCCAGAGTAGCTGCCCCTTTCCCCCCCCCAGCTATGCCTCTGAGTGTAACCTCTGTAACATCCTGAACCTTATTGTATGTGTATAAACTCATTGTATGCATGTATACACATTGCTGGGTAAATTCTGTTTGTTTCTATGCCCAGGTCATGGCTGAAAAGCATCAGTTGGCCACTTCACCTTCCTTGTTAACAAATAGCTAACTAAATAAATGAATACTACTCACATGAGACCACAGGCCCTGATCAACCCTTGGGGCTCTGGGCATTCAAAACTTTTGGGATCTAGTATACATCAACACTGAGCTTTTCAAATGCCTATGCCTCTGGTAGAGGGATAAAGTCCTGACTATGACCCAAGTAACTCAAGTCTAATTAGGGACACAGGTATTTGATGGCACAGGCAGGGAGCACAGACATGTAACTCAAGTCTGATTAGGGACACAGGTGTTTGATGGCACAGTCAGAGAGCATGGACATGTAACTCAAGTCTGATTAGGAACACAGGTGTTTGATGGCACAGGCAGGGAGCACTGACATGTAACTCAAGTCTGATTAGGGACACAGGTGTTTGATGGCACAGTCAGGGAGCATGGATATGTAAACCAAGTCTGATTAAGGACACAGGTGTTTGATGGCACAGCCATGGAGCACGGACATGTAACTCAAGTCTAATTAGGGGCACAGGTGTTTGATGGCACAGGCAGGGAGCACTGACATGTAACTCAAGTCTGATTAGGGACACAGGTGTTTGATGGCACAATCAGGGAGCATGGATATGTAAACCAAGTCTGATTAAGGACTCAGGTGTTTGATGGCACAGCCATGGAGCACGGACATGTAACTCAAGTCTAAATAGGGGCACAGGTGTTTGATGGCACAGGCAGGGAGCACAGACATGTAACTCAAGTTTGATTAGGGACACAGGTGTTTGATGGCACAGGCAGGGAGCATGGACATGTAACTCAAGTCTGATTAGGGACACAGGTGTTTGATGGCACAGGCAGAGAGCATGGCCATGTAACTCAAGTCTGATTAGGGACACAGGTGTTTGATTGCACAGACAGGGAGCACAGACATGTAACCCAATTATAATTAGGGACACAGGTGTTTGATGGCAGAGGCAGAGAGCATGGACATTAACTCAAGTCTGATTAGGGACACAGGTGTTTGATTGCACAGGCAGGGAGTATGGACATGCAAGCCAAGTCTAATTAGGGGCACAGATGTTTGATGGCACAGGCAGGGAGTATGGACATGTGACCCAAGTCTAACTAGGGGCACAGGTGTTTGATGGCACAGGCAGGGAGCATGGAGATGTAAACCAATTCTGATTAGGGACACAGGAGTTTGCACAGGCAGGAATCATGCACATGTAACCAAAGTCAGTTTAGGGGCACAGGTGTTTGGGGGCACAGGTGTTTGATGGTACAGGCAGGAGAGCAATGGTATGCCCATCGGTGGGGGGGGGGTGCATATTCTCAAATTCACCACTGCAGTTAATCCCACATTGAGGCTGGGGATGCATGGAGGTGTTGTTCATAAGGGGGCAGGACACTGTCTGTGACACACACACACACACACACACACACACACACACACACACACACATGTACACACACACACACACACACACACACACACACACACACACACACACACACACACACACACACACACACACACACACACAGGAATGGATAATGTACCACAAATACAACCCTTGGGACGGTAAAGGCACTTGCAGTGGATGTGGCCTTAGGATAAAATTACTCCTCAAGAGCAGTATGACAGTAACTAGGAAGCCTTGATCTCTTCAGCAAACATGGGTTGAAGGTAATCCAGGAAGGTAAGGTTGGTTTGGGACACGTGATGGACAAGGACAGGCTCTGGGAGCAGATGATGGTCAGTTGTGTGGAGCCTAAAAACTATAGCAAAAAATGTAACTTTTCACATAACAAATATTCATATTTTCACACTATTAATCAGACATGTTCGAGAATAAATGAAAGCTAGCACATCCTGCTCTGTATTAAAATAAGGCTATTTAAGATCTTGTATATTGTAAGCCCCAGACTATCGCCTCATTTACCCATCTCTTAATCTTGTTATGAATAATTGTAAAGTATGTCAGTTGGATTAAAGGTTAAGGCTGTGAGCTGCAATTCTAGCAGTACAGGATTTGAGTCCTTTAATTCTCATTTGCGTACTGTGTGACCCTGAGCAAGTCATTTAACTCAGTGCTTGGGGTCAAATGGACATTTATGCTAGTCTCCTCAATGGTCATCTGGACTGCAAGCCTAGTATATGAACCAATATGCACATGATCGTCTGTAGTGTCTATAACTCATTCTGCTAACCTGTACCCTGCTTATGCACGCCAGACTCAAAGCCACCATTTGGAATACTTTCCTTTGCCAAAGTACTACCAAATATAATTAGGAACTCTTCATCCCACAGTAGTGCAATGCTCTCTGGTAGCCCATTATTCATGCAACTTTATGGACCTCCACGGCTGACTGGAGCTTTTAAAACATTACTGATGAATTATTATGGCATGACTTTTTGTAAATGCGTTTTGCTATATTTAATGTACCTTAGAATGACAATGAATAATTAAATCTGACTTGTGCAGTGTGATGGTGATTTTCTCTCAAGTTTTCATTTTTTTCTTTCTTATTTACTTATTTATAGTGAAGAGCAGTGATGTTTCACATTTGGCTGTGGCTGACAGTTAATACCCCTTCCTTTGATACTTTTACATGTGCACTTCTAAAACATGGTCCAGTTTGAGACAGTCCCTCATGTTAGTTCCTGTAAAGTAGATATAACTTGTATGGTGATGCTACATGATCCAATTCTGCTTTATTGGATTTAAGGAATTGGCAAGTAGGCATTAGGTCAAAAGGGTCTCCTTTATCACTTGTTCTGTCTTAGGGGCCATAGCAAGATTAGGGTTACCCACTGCTGCCTAAGGGTGAAATACCATACAGATAGGGATTATCCATGCCTTGAGACAGTACCTCAGGAGTTAGATGGTCATTTTAACCAGTAAACAGGACCTGTTCCCTTCATGAACATACTAGGACTGCTTTGTGTAATGCCAGGTCAATTTGAAACAAGCTGAGTATTATATCTAACTTGTTTCAAATGGCTGAGCTGGTAGTCCTGTGGCTTGTGTTCCTCCTAGTTATTGTGTTATTCATAACTGAAAGCTTGGAGTTATCGAAGGTTGAATATGGTGATTTTAACACCTTTCAGTAAGTATTTGGGGAAGGAGTGAATTGCCAATTTCTTCTTATGTACCCACCTCCAATTACCTTGCACCTTTTCTTCAACATTTTCTGGATGTCCTCATAAACCTAATTTATGAATCCCCAGTACAATTACTCTTACAGGATTTTTATGCTTGGGTTGATAACAAGTCCTGCAAGCTTACTATAGAGCTACTTTATTTAACAGAGAGCTTCATCTTTACTAAAGGTGTTTCTAATGCAAGCCATAAATCTGGACACTCTTTGTATCTAGTCTTCCAGCTTGGTCTTGCGCCTCCCTCAGTTTTAGTCCCCTCGAAATCTCATTGGTCACTTGTAGGGACTTTCAGTCTGTCAAAGCCAAACGTTTATGTCCATTTCTCGACCAGTTCCTTAAAGGTGTCAGTGCGGATGATCTAGATGCACTGGTGGTGGTGTATAATAATGTAGTGACTGATGCTGTGGATCCAATTACCTCAGTTACAGTACACCTAGAACTTGATTAGGAGATGAGGTGTATACAAAGGCTTGAGCAGAGGTTGGCACATAGATGGGGATGTTATTTTTTCTTTCACAGATAGGTATCAGGAAACTGCATGTTGTTTGCAGATAAGACTGCTAACCTTAGACATTTATTTCCTGATTGTGTACTCCAGCCACTTAGGGGTTGGATAACTCAGACTTGAGCTGAGTTTGATTATGCCAGTTTTGATAAAGTTATTGGTGCCATTTTAGGGTTTAATTTCTCCAAGTCTTTTGAAGTTTCTAATACCACGATGGCTTTGGAACCCATTCTTAAGTCAGGGTATGATTAAAGTTCATGAAATTAGTATTGTTTCAGTCTTTAATGTTAGCCAAGTGTGCTCTTCTCAGCATCTGGAATGTGTCTAGACTTTGCCTGATTCTGTAATTCATAGGAGGTTATATGTACTGGTAGTATATCCAAGTATGACTGTAAATTATTTTTTTTATTAAACCCATTGCTCTTATTACTGTTGGGACTGTCTGTGTGTTTCTTCCACATTGCTCATTTCTGCCTGCAAATCCTGATATTTTATGACTTTGTGTCTTTCTGTACATACGGTAACATATTGACTGGGTGAAGCAATCTCAATGATCACTGCTACTTTTGTATTTTTTTCATGGACTGCTTTACTTGGTTTTCTCGTATCTATTTTTTGAACTGCTGGCAATGGGTAATCCCATGTGATATACACTTCAGCATTCTCTATAATACTTTGTGGTTTATGTTTCCAATGCTTCACAGCTTCTTCTGTATTGTAGTATTTGTTCAATCCCCAATTCAGCAGTCTTGCCACGTTATTGTGCCTTTCAGTATGTAGGCCGTTTGCCATGAGTATATCACAACCAGCAACAAGATATGTGAATGTTTCTAGTTCTTTTTTACAGAACTTGAATTTGTCTATTTCTCCCACCTTTTTCAATGGATTTTATAAACCAGTGTGCGCATAGTGAAATATCATGGGCCACCATTATTAATCATCTTTTGGTTTCAATTTATCTCTCCTTAACTATTCCTGTGTCAAATTTTGGTCTACATGAGGTTGTTCCAGGACATCTCTGTACTTGCCACTACATGTATAGATTTTCCACATTTCTTTTTTTACATCTGATCATTTTTCTTTATATTCTTTCTTCTGTTTTCTAGTACATTCAGTTGCTGTTTGATTTTTTCTACTTCTGGTTTGATTTCCATTCCTGCTTGATACCAAAATGCTTCTGATAAACTAAGCAAAGATGTCATTTTAGATATCTTCCCTATGAGGTCAGCAGATATGTATATAGTCCCATGATTGAATCTGTACATGCAATTAGTTTCGAGGAGGCTCATACCTTTTTCAGAGCGGGGAGTACAAAAGCCCAAAAATAAAGATAGATTTTAAAAATTGCTTATATTAACTTAGAAAGTCCTTAGACTAACATGTTTTGAATTATTATGTTTTTTTCTGAAGGATATGAAGTCTGTAACTCTAATGTCTGTCATTATTTAGATTTAGTGACTTAAAATCTAAATAATTTGCTATAAAACCACAAATTTTATAAGGAATAGACCATAAATATGAGGCAAAAATCTGGATAGTTGTGAGGTACGGCGGGGAGTATGTAATCTTGGTATCCACTGATTTTTAGTTGCTGTCTGATAAGCATGAAGCATTTTTTTGTTTTTGTGTCCAATCACCCAAATAATTTTTGGGACCAGTCAATCACCCCAAAATTAGAAGTTAGAACAGGAAGAGAAAACTGATTTATAGGTTGGACTTTATTTCTAGATGTCAAGGCAGTTTTCAATATATATATATATATATATATATATATATATATATATATATATATATATATAATTACTATGTCTATAGCAGAAAGATACGTCCCATCACCATGAAAAAAATCCTACATCATACCACTCTACAAAGGCAGCACATCTACAGAGTTCAATAACTACAGATCAATAGCGATTCTCTCCCCATGTCCAAAATATTGGTCAAATGTATTCATACTCAGCTGGTGCAATACTTAACCTCAAATAACCTGGTGTCAGAAACACAATATGGCTTTAGGCCCAGGCACAGCACCACTACTTCCAATATAATAAACCACCACAGAAACAATGATCTGTTTGTGTTCACCATGTTCTTAGACTTGCCAAAGGCATTTAATACTGTCTCGCACCAGCAAATGCTTGTTTGACTCTCCTCAATAGGACTTTCACAATGCTCCTTGTTGTGGTTTCTTAGTTACCTGTCTGGAAGGTGACAAGCCATTAAATGGCAACAAACCTACTCATCCTTTTAACTAGTTACTGCATGTGTCCCTGAGGGCTCTATTCTGGATCATCTATTATTTGCTATATTAATTAATGATCTCCACATCTCCACTCACCATGCTAGTTTAGTTCAGTATGCAGATGACTTGACATTAATATGTGCGGCCTCAACAATAAATAAGCTCCAATATATTACCCCAAAATATTTCTCCTCTGTAGAAACTTGGTTCAAAGAATCAAATCAGTCCTGAGAAAACTAAGTTAATGCTTTTTACCTCAAAAAGTTGCCAAAATCAAATGCAATCTTTTACCATAGTCAGCAAATAATACTGTCATTAAAACTGTACCTCATAGTAAACTTCTAGATGTTATAATAGATGACAATCTCAAATATGTCCAGCATATACTGCACATCATTAAATCTACACAACAAAACTAGGCTGCCTTTATAGGATCAATAAATTCCTTACAGATACTGCGAGAAAAACTCTAGCCACCACTTTCTTATCACTAACTCTCTTATACACCACTCCTATCCTAACAAACTTAAACAATACCCAAAGAAAGAAACTCACCTCCTGCTACAAGAAAATATCAAAAATTTCCACCAGTCTCCCTCATAGGACCTACCATTGTCATAGCTTAAAGCAATTAAACTGCCTTGAACTACACAACTATCTAACATACTCAAAGCTAACTACAATATACAAACTCATTCATCATCCAGAAAAATGCCCTGTACTACAAAACGTATAACTGCCTTACTGTTCAGCAAGGGACCTCCACTCTAGTAACAATTTCTTATTACTTTCAGATAAGTCAAATAATGTTGCAGGAGACTCGCTGTATGCTCAATATGTTGCTAAACTGTGGAATAGCATCCCCACACAAAATAAAACTCACTAACAAACCACTGCTTAAAAACATCTTAGCCAATCCTGGTCCTGCACATGCTCATCACCAGGTTAAGACTTTGTGTTCACCATAGAATACTCTCCAAATACTCTCCTTAAACAGAATACTTTTACCCTCTCACCGAAATGACAGAACAATTTTTATAAGTAACTGCCACCTGTACAATCTACTAACTTGCACATGGGCTTTCTCTTTATTTATTTATTTATTGTCATTTGCTAACCGGGTTGGTCCAGCTGAACCAAAGGCCTGTTTTCAGTGTAGACCTGAGAAGAAAAGCTCCAGTTACAATTACAGTTATTCAAGACAAAAGATTACACCACAAATAGCATATAACAAGAAAAATATACAACAAAGTGAAATAATTGAATTTAACAGTTTTGTACAGGTTTCAGTGTAAATCTATGCAGTAACAGCAAGTTAATCTGGCTGCAAAGGATTATTTAAAAGAAACAGGGTGTTGGTATGTAGTAGTATTAGCACTATGGAGAGGAGAAAGAAATAGGGAAAGAGAAAGATATGAGAGAAGAAAGTAGATTTGGGAGGAGGGTAGCTAGTATCAAGTTGAAGCTTGACAGGGACAAGACTAGGTGTTTTGTAGGTAGTGTTTAAGTTCAAGTTTGAACTGGGACTTACGAGGGATATTTCTTATGTTGTGTGGGCGGGAGTTCCAGAAGCGGGCAACTGAGTATTTATGTAGTAACTTCCCAATATTTTTGTGGGTTTCTAGGTGTCCAGAAGATGTTTGTCAGATGTACAAAGATGACGTTGTGGATTGTACAGTGCTACAATATTAGAGATAAAGGGGCAGGAAGTGGGGTTATAAAGGATAGAGTGTGTTATATGCCATTGAGGAAGGAGCAGTTGTTTAGGGAATTCAGGCCATTGCAAATACTTTAGGGCAAGGCAGTGGTGGGATTTACAGGGGAGATTTGAAGCAAAACTTAGCTATTTTATTGTAGGTTTGCTCTGGTTTGCTAAGAAGAGATGACTGGAGGTTAGAAACGACAGGAGCAGCATACAGAAGACAGGGTAAGAGGAAAGACATGGCTAGTAAGGATTTGGAGGAGGGTAAAAGAAATTTATGATTATGGTACAAGAGGCCGAGTTTTTGGTGGGTTTTCTTTATGCATTGATTGATGTGCATATTGAATTTAAGTTCATCGGTGATGCCAATTAATTTAGTATGTCTTTCTCCATTACCTCCCTTAACAATACCATCATCAGACCTGAACCATATACTAAATTACTTGGTGACATCAAGTAATTTAGTATGTGGTTCATGTCTGATGATGGTATTGTTAAGGGAGGTAATGGAGAAAGATGATTTGTGTTGTGCTAGTGTTTTAGGAAGGAAAAGGTGAAGTTTAGTTTTTTTAGGATTTAAGATTAGCTGATTATCAGGAAGCCAGGTTTCAATGGAAGAGAAAGGGTTTTGGGTAAGAGAAAGGGGTTCAGGCATACTGTGGGCAGTGGTAATAAGGGTGGAATCATCAGCATATTGTAAGAGTGTTGAGAGGTTAATAGCAGAATGTAAGTTGTTAGTGAAGATATTGAACAAGAGGGGACCCAAAAGAGAGCCTTGGGGAACACCAGTGTACACAGGTAGAAATGGGGAGGTGACAGTTTGCCAGCATATAGATTGTAGTCTATTAGATAAATAACTAGAGAACCAGGCTATAGAGGGGATAGAGAGGTGAAGGTCAGAAAGTTTAGTTAACAGTTTAGAGTGGGAGACAGTATCAAAAGCCTTTGCAAGATCAAGGAATAGACAGGAAAGAAGTAGGTTGTTATTACAGGCTTCTGCTGGAGTTTGGGTGAATGAGAGTAGAGCAGTAGATGTGCTGTGGTGGGGTCTAAAGCCATGTTGGATGGAAGTTAAGACATTATTATCAAACCGGTGTTTAAGTAGCTGAGAAGGAACACATTTTTCTAGTATTTTGGAAAGGGGGGATAGAATAGCAATGGGACTATTGTTTGAGGGATCAGTGGAGTTAGCACCTTTATGGAGAGGGATTGTGTAAAAGGATTTCCATAATTCGGGGAAAACAGACTTGGCAATGGAATGATTAATGAGGATAGAGACTGGGTAGGCAATAGAACTGGCAGCAATTTTAAGGAAGTGGGGGGATAAATTGTCCGCAGAGGGAGAGCAGGGTTTGAGTTTATGTAGTTGGGATTTGATAAAGACAGTGGGAACAGGTTGTAAGGAGAAGGTATTAGAGGAAGTAGGACTTGGGGGTAAAGTCAGAGAAGAGGCATTAGGACTATGTTGAGTCAGTTTTTGGGTTGTTTCTTTGAAGTAGTTGTTTAATATGGCAGCAGTTTCAGTGGCAGTACTGAGGGGGGGAAGGGGTTGGAGGTGGGAGGGGTACTGGGATAGAGGATTTTGTTAACGGCAGACCAGAATTTCTTGGGGTTGGTATGTGGGCTGCAATGGTTGGAAGTGAAAAATGATTTTTTTATCTTTAATGATTAGTTTTTACACGTTTCTAAGTTTTTTGTAGTTTTGGAGTAGGGGAGGGGTTTTATTTTTGACCCAAGTTTTCCAGGCAGTGTCCCTTAGGTGCATAATCGAATGTATTTGCTTAGTGAGCTGGGGGCACAGTTTGATTTTACTCTGATTTTTCTAGATGGGGCCATGGTGTTTAATATGTCTAGAAATATTTTGTTGAAAGCAGTTACAGCATCATTTAGGGGGAGGTTGTAAAGGAAGGTTCAGTTGATGTTGGACAGTGTAGAGTTAAACTTGTCTGGGTTGAAGTGAGTCAGATTGTGACATACTCTGTAGAGGTGTTCTTTGTGTGACTGTTGAGAGTACCTTTGATAAAAGGTAGTGGAATTGTCACTCAGGGAGTTGGGGAGTGTGCCAGGGTTATGATAGAAACAAGGATCAAAGTTAGTATCCAGTCTATAATAGATCCAGAGGTAGAGGATTTGCTGGTTCTGGTAGGGGAGGATATAAGTTGCTGGAAGCCATAAAGATTGAATCCAAGAGTAGGGGAAGAGGAGAAAAGTGAAGCCCAATCAATTTTAATGTCTCCAAGAATAATGGTTTCATAGGCAATATTTTGGGAGAGCCAGGAGAGAAAGTTTTCAAGAATAGGAATGTTGTCACCTGGGGGGATTTAGAGGGAGACAATGGCAAATGTTTTATGGGGGTTAAGATGGCAATTTATGATTAGGATTTCTGCAGGGGCAAAGTTCAGTAAGGGGGTTGAGAGAGGAGAGATATTAAGTTGGTTGGAGTATAGTGTGGCCTTCACCTCTCTTATTAGCTCTGTCTACATGATAGAAACTAAGTGAGATGGTGAGAAGGTCTACAGTACAGGGAGTTCTAGGCTTGATATAAGTGGAAAGAGATACATTAGGATAGAATCTGACTACAAAGAGGTTGGAGGGTAGTAGTGGAAAAAGGTAGGGGAGATTAGAGGCGTATGAGTGCTGTTGTATGAGTAATGATTGTAGGAGGGAGTAGGAGTAGGTGCTGCTGTTAGGTAATAAAGTGATGTGTGGTATGAGGTAGATATGACTAGTAAGAGGAGAAGGGGGATAGTGAGATAGTGAGGGGACATCTTGAGGAATTGAAAGGTGACAGTTACTAAATAAATAGTAAAGGTGTTATGTTTTGTTGGTAAGGTAAGATGAGAAGTAGGAGGTTAATTATGCAGGGAATAAGGTAGATTGGTAGAGGGAGAGTGCAGGATGTGGTGTAGTGTGAAGTGGGAGAGGGAGTGGCTGGTTGGAGGGGCATTGGGTCAATAAGTGCATTGGTCAATGTGTGGTGTGGGAGGAGTTTAGAGAGTATAAACCTAAGGAAAGTGGGGGTGGGTGGGAATGAGGGCAGGGTAGGGGAGTGGAGTGAGCCTGTGCATAGCGAGGGGGTCCGGAGCAGGTTTACCTGGCTGGGAGCAGGAGAAGATTCTATAAAAAATCAGGTAAGTAGGAGAGGAGTAATGTTGTAGAGAGGAAATGAAAGTGTTCCTAAGGCAGGGTGGGAAAAAAAATAGGTATGGGTCTGGAACTCTAAATAGTAAAAGAGATTGCCTTGGGATGGAGTGCACTGCTTTAATTTAGAGGGCAATAGCAGCTCAAGTGTGCTAGGTTATGCTGTATGTTAACCACACAATAACTGGGCAATAGAAACACTAAAGGGAAAAACTGCTCATGTGCTACGTGTTCTTATGTGTTAGCACTATAAATAGGCACTGTTAACACAAGATACAGGAGTGAGATAGCGTATGTACTGACAATAACAGCTATGGGAGATACAAGAGCTGGAGAGCTATCAATTTCTAGGGAATTCTGCTATCTAGTGGCAGAAATAAATTATAAAAAAGATGGAGAGGTAAATAGAAAATAAGTAGAAGATTAAAAGCATTAAAAGGGATAAATCCAGACTCTGCTACACTTTGCTGTGAAGGAAAGGTTAGTTTGCTGTTATTTTTTGTATTTCTGTATTGCCTTTCTATATTTTGAATACTGTAGTTTGTTTTCTTTACCTTGTGTTTTGCTTGCATTCTGTTTAACAGCATATTAAAACTTCAAAAGAGACCACAGCTCTCTCTGTTCTGAGTCAGGCAGAATTTTTCCCTCCCTCCCACCCATTTA
Source organism: Protopterus annectens (assembly GCF_019279795.1). NCBI lineage: Eukaryota > Metazoa > Chordata > Ceratodontiformes > Protopteridae > Protopterus > Protopterus annectens. Next base: position 1,274,027,403 of record NC_056743.1, read on the forward strand.
AGTTGTCTTGTTAAATACCACTGTCTTTCTAGTTGCCCGCCTCTTATGTTAATCTGACCATATATCTCATTTCTCTCTACTTTCACTGGCTTATGTGAGTAATCACAAAACCATCACTTTTGAAATCCCACCTTTTCAATTATTTAAATTTATTGGCCATCCTACAGTATTTCAGAGTACCAAAATACAAAAGTAACCACCCCTTTCAGTCCATCTTGCTGTTTTAAAAATAGTAACTCTCCACTAAACCTTAACTTTTTAAACAGGTAAAACTCAAGTTACCTACTTTCATATCTAACTTCTCTAGTGCACACTGCAGAGTGCATTCTTTTCAATCTTACCTTTAAGCATCCCTGTTACTAGCACTTTCTCTAATACCTAAATGATCATCTCTACTTGACTCCAAGTAGACTTTTCTCTATCTGTTAAACCTAGCACTTGCTCCTACAGTACTTATTACCTTGATATGGCACTCTTATAGATAGCACCCCAAAAGGCAAACCCCCATTTCTCGGTCACTCACGTCCCCGGAATCTCTTTTAAAGTTTTTTGTCTAGTCCTTCTAGCATGTCGAGGGATCAGTTGCTAGTGTCCTCTCCTGCTCAGCTGGTGAACCTGGGAATATTGAGGCAATGTTACAATTGCCTCATGTACACAGACAACCCTCTCCTCCTCCCACAAAACACAAATACATGCGAGAGATGCAACTATACAGCCAAACTGGAGGCTGAGCTCTCTCAACATAGGACTGGCAAGACCAGTCAGGAGGAGAAGGTTACCACACACACTATAGACCCAGTCTCACATAGTACCATCACAACCTCAAATCATACACATAAACACACAAAGACATACTCGGCGGCTCTGATCAAAAATCTACCAAAACAGCAGAGGCCACCAAAGCAGACACCCAAACAACCACCACCTCAGAACACAACACCTGCAACACATAGACCTCACAGTCAGAGTGTCAAACAGTCACAGCCCTTAAGGCCAAACACAATGCCAGACACACTAGTCATTGGTGACTCCATAGTCAGACACACTGACGTCCGCTCACCAGACTGAGTAAGGAGAAGGTCACAGTAAGCTGCCTGTCGGGCGCTAGAATCCGCCACATAACGCAAGCACTCAGGTCTCTCAACAGCAGGTACAAATATGACTCAGTCATTGTCCACGCTGGTGTAAGCGCCCTGAGACGTACCTCCTTGGACTACATGAAAAGAGACATTGAGGAGCTCTCTGATTATGTAGCCCAGGCAGGTATGACCCTGACCTTGAGCAGTATCCTACCTTCACCAAGAATGATGCCACAATACAGAGATAAGATGATCAGCTTTAACAATTGGCTTAAACTCTGGTGTCATTCAAAGGGGATCCAATGTCTGTCTGCCTGGGATGACATGCTGGACAAGCCACGCTGCCCATGAGGGACGGCTTGCACCTGTCACCCTGGGATTCGGATATTGGCAAAGGCTCTTGCCACCCCATAGTGCCTTTTTAGGCAAGGCTCAAATTCTAAACCTACCACCCTAGAACACAAAAAGGAAAAAACTAAGGGTAATACTGCTCAATGCCAGAAGTCTAAATCTCAAAATGCACGCACTCGAGGCCCTTCTCAGTATGGAGAACATCGATGTCTGTGCAGTGACAGAAACCTGGTTCAAGGCTCCTGAGAGCACCCCAGCACTATCAGGTTTTACCTCTTATCATGCGTTCCGGCCCCAAAATCCGGACAATACCAAGAAAGGGGGGGGTATCCATATTCATCAAAGACACCCACACCTCAAGACTGGTGGCAACGCACGATGCATCGGAGACCATCCAGGTGCAATTAACCATAGGCAAGACTGCTCTGCAAATTGTAGCATGTTACAGGCCACCCTCACAAACTCAGGAACCTCACATGGCCTTCCTGAAAACACTAGAGGGATAAATGTATCACCAAACACCATCATACTAGGTGACTTCAATTACCCTAATATAGACTGGGAACACTACTCAAGCCCAAACACCCTAGCCCAAAAGTTCCTGGAATTCATAAACTCAAATGCCATGGAACAACTAGTCACCATCCCCACAAGAGGAGAAAACATACTTGATCTCATCATCACGAACATGGGAGCACAATGTTCAACACCGAAGTATACCCCTCACTGGTGAGATCAGATCACAAACTAATCTCGCTGGAGGTCCTCATCCCACCCCACCTGAAATAAAAAGACCACAGTAAAGAACTTCTCGAAAGCCGACTTCACACTTCTAAAGTCTAGTGTGGTCTCCTTTAAGGCCCCGAGCCGACGGAAAACAGTACTCAAGCCGCTGAATCACTTACAAATGCCTTCTACCAGCACCTGCAGGACTGCATGGATAAGGCAATCCCAAGCAAAACAAAGACTCTTTGTACCAAAGGCAAGCGTCCACTCTGGTGGACCCCAGCCATAAACAAACTCTACAACAAAAGGAGGAAGCTACTACAAGATAGAGCAAAATCCTTAAAAGGTAAGACACCCTTGATCACTATAAGTAAAAACTAAGAGCTCTCATAAAATCATCCAAAGCAAATTTTGAGAGAAAAATAGCTAAAGACTCAAAAGACAATCATAAGGCCTTCTTTAGCTATGTTAGAAACCTGGGAGGAAACTCCCAGATATGCTCAGAACTAGTTCAAAATGATGTGAAGATTACTGATCCTACAGACATTGCCAACATACTGGCTGACAGGTTCAGTGCAAACTTCTCCCCTCCCCAAAGGAGAGATATCTATACCAAGCGATTGCAGCCCCCAAACATCTCCAACGCCCAAGTGAGAACTGCTCTCTCCAAAGCAAAAACACAGCATCCATGGGACCTGATGGTGTCCCCGGCTGTGTGCTCCACGAACTCAACGAGGAATTAAACCCACAGCTAGGACAGCTGTTTAATCATAGTCTTACCTCTGGATACGTACCCAGGTAGTGGCGCACTGCAACTGTGGTCCCACTTCACAAAGGCGGTGCCTCCACCGACCCTGGAAATTACCGGCCCATTAGCTTGACAAGCCTTATCTGCAAAGCCATGGAGAGGACCATAATGGACCTCATAAATAAAGACATAGGGAATTTGCAGACTTTGGATCCATCCCAGTTTGGCTTTGTCAAAGGCAGATCATGCCTTCTAAACTTGGTTGACTTTTTCGAAACAGTCACCAAAGCCATTGATGAGGGAAAGGCAGTCCATACAGCCTACCTCGATCTGGCGAAGGCCTTTGATACAATACCCCACTCGGGTATCATTGAAAAACTCATCAGCTTAAATGTTAACCCATACATCACAAGATGGGTTGCAAACTGGCTGAGTGACAGAATCCACAGGATCAGAGTTGCTGGCGCCATGTCAGACTCAAAGCCTGTCACAAGTGGTGTACCACAGGGCTCAGTCCTGGGCCCACTCTTGTTTGGCATCTACTTTTCCGAAGTACAAGCAAACACAGGAGGGTTATGGCTGACAAAGTTTGCAGATGACTGCAAACTGGGCCATAGTAGAAAACACATCTGACACAGATATCCTTCAGAAGGGTCTCACAGAAACGGATAACTGGTGCCAGAGCCATGGCCTAAAGTTAAATGCCAAAAAATGCATAGTCATACCCTTCGGGAAAAACAAGGTTACCCCTAGCTACCAAATAGGTGGCAATCCACTGAGTACAGAAGAAGTTATCAGGGACCTGGGGACCCAGGTTGATAGTAGTCTGTCATTCGACACCCATGTAGCTAAAGTAGTTAGGAAGACCTTCTACATTGCCCACCTTATCATGAAGGGATTCTCATCTAGATCAAGGGAGGTCATAGTCTCCCTATACTCATCACTCATCAGACCAATGATTGAGTACAATGCCCCATTCGGAATGTATCTGACCCGACACTTGCAGCAGCTGGAGAGGCCACAAAAGTTCCTCACCAAAAGGATAAAGGGTCTCAAACATCTGTCCTATGCTGCCCGACTGAAAGAACTCCAGCTCTATTCAGTCGCCACGCTTGCTCAGAGGTGACCTTTGCCTAACATACAAGGCCATGTCAAACCCAGATTTGATGAATATGCTTCACCTCAAAAATCTAGATCCGTCAGAGCCACAAGGGCGGGAGACTTAAACCTCGACACGGCTATTAATAGGACGTGCTGGAGGGATAGATTCATCACCCAAAGACTCCCTATGCTGTGGAATAAAATCCCAGTATATGTGAGGCAGAGCACCTCGCTGGCCTTGTTCAAGAGAAATCTTGACCAATGGATGGGAGATCGCAGATATACCCCAGGGATTACCTCAGTGTCACTGCTCAACAGAGGCACAGCAAAATAATGGGTATAGTTCCCCATACTAAAGGGGTGGCGTAAGCCACAAAACTATGGGCTAGGCTTGTAAATGCCCTCGGGCAGATAGCCTAGTATGAACCTATGAACCTATGAACCTATGAAAAAAGGTATGGCTGGGCTCTTGGCATGTGTGCAGGCTATTAACAATAGTCAACACTGTAGCAATAACAATTAAAAAGATGGCAACAGTAGGTAAACACCTACATTAAAACTTAGCAAGGAAGTGAGTCCAGTTCCTTTTATTTGTCTTTTAGTTTGGATATTATTCCTCGTTGTTTGAAGTCAATAAAGGGTGGCAGAGTAAGTTCAACTGAGGGGTATTCTGTAATACAAAAGATACAGAAAGCAGTTTTAGCAAAAAAAAAAAAAAACGATTAAGAGATAAAGTGGATGGTGTTCAGGCAGAGCACATCTAAAGACACACAAACAGTATTACAGAAAGGCAAGCAGTTAATTTGGAAATAGAAGCAACAGGAGAAAGGGCAGTTTGTAGAGAGTGAGCCAGAGAGTGAGCCAGAAAAGGGAGTGAGGATACATGACCTGTGAGAGGCAGGAACGGAAGGGGGAGCAGAGTAAGGAAAGGAACACGAGAGCAGAGAGACAGGCTAGTGAGGGGTAAGAACTGAAGTACAAGTGAAAGACAGATGGTAAAAGTGGGTATAAATAATATATAGTAGAGAGAGGGCATAAGATAGTTAATTAAAAAAAGAGGGTAATACTGGTTAAAAATAAGAGGTAGCAGATTGAGGGAGTTAAATAATTCATACCAGACAATGCAATTTGAAGATTAAACAGGCAGTGCTTTTTTAAAATGTAATACAAGGCAATTACAAAGTCAATACAAACCAAGGAAATGCTTTTTAGTTTATAGATTTAGTAACTTCCACCTCTGTAAAATCTTAGACTGCATAAATGTAACTACTGTCTGTGTTTAATTGGAACTTAGTATGATGCAAAGTAAGCAAATGAAGCTTTTCTCCCTGGGCCTCCACTGCAAATATATATTACCCAGTCAGACTTTCCCAGTAAACAAAGACAAATAAATAATAAATAAATACCAGTTTTAGTATTTTGAAGTGTTCCTTATTAGTCTTCTGAAGCATTCCTTACTGCTCTTTATTCACATTTGTCCATGTTTTATTGTTGATCCATCATCTATTTCCAAATATTTATACACTGTCTCTGCTGACCCATATTGATATTTTCTTGGTGTTGCAGCTTTCCTAATTCATTTATCAAGACCAAATATCATTCTTTTAGCATCTGAGAAAGTTTTAATCATTTGCAGTTGTGCTTTCAGCTCCTCATCTGATGAACTATATAGTTTTAAGTCATCCATAAAAAGTTGATGAAAAATCTTTAAACAAGGTTGTTTTCTGGGAGCCATTTTGTAAGTACAGACTAATCTGATAAGTAAACAGCTTAATGGGCTAAAGGCAAGACAATACAGCAGCAGTGACAAAGAATCACCCTGGAATATCCCCTTTGAAAATGTATTCACAGGATAATAATTTATCATTTGTCATTAACAATAGTATATGACAAATCTTGGTCTGTTTATTGTGCATTACATTTGTGTCGGGTGTATTACTGTGCATTGCTTTTCCCACTGCTATCTTTCTAAGTATTGTTGATTATCTATTCCCTTTTCTATATTTTTCTAAAAGGGATACTTTTTGTCTTAATTGTTTTATATTGTTCTCTATTTGATGCTTTGATGGTAACATTTTACTTGTTTCCCTTCTTTCCTTTTGTTTCTCTACATTTTGTGGTAGCACTTTTTTCATTATTGTTTGAGCTGAACAAGAATATATTCTGTTTATTTCTATGACATAAATTACTCTTAATAGTCCTGATTACTGTAGTTATCTATTTTACCAGTCTTCTCACATTTTGGGTCTTATTTACGCCCCGTAATCTATTTCTTTCCTCTATCTTAATAAGTCTCTCCATCTCTATTAAATCAAGCAGGTCTTCCCTTAAATCGTTTTCTTCTGGATTGAGAGGTTCTTCTTTGCTCTCTATTTCATGTTAGTAATTTAAGAAAGTTCCAGAAAATCTTCCTGTGACATGTGCTCTTTCTTTGCACCCTGTTTCATCTGCTGTTTCGTCACATGGGAACCCTTTGTCCCATCACTCCCCATCATTACCACTTTCAGAGTTGCCATGGTTTCCTGCTCCTTCCCTTGCTATTCAACGTCGAGTGGACTTTTGTACAAATCTCCACAGCACCATCATGTTGCAAATCTTCAGATGCCGCCTGCTCCACCTGTTGCTCCTTAATCTGAGGACCCATGATTTCATCATCCTGCGACATTAATGTGTTGGATTCTCCATGCTAAATTCTTTACTTTGTCGATAATCCATAACTTCAGTTTCTTTTTGTTTAACTTCTACCTTGCTAATCCTTTTTCTACACCCTCTTTGTTTTCTTATTTTCAGTATTGTGAAATGCTCCATATCTGAGTATGTTTGCTTGTATTTCTCTTCAAACATCTTCGGAGCTGTTTTTTTTATTTTTTGTGTATTGCTTAGTTTATCTTTTTCCTTTTTCTTTCTCCATGTCCATGCTTCTTTTCTATACCTTTTAAAAATCTCTGGGTTTTGTTCTTTATATTTTTATACTTTCTCTTTCACTTCTTTGTCCATACAGCTCCAAGTTTCTACAGCTATTTAATGTTTTTTTCCATAAATCTGTTGTAATAATGAACACTTTTTTTATTTGAAGCATTTGGCAGTTTTTCTTGAGGAAATATTTTTCTTTTTAATCGTTCTAAATATCTGCTATCTTGAAATTCTGGATTTCTTGCATAATAGTAACATTATGTAATTTCTTCTTTATTCTTAATAGTTCACTTTGTCATCTTTAAGGATCTTTTTTGCCATGACAGTTTTGTTTGGATTACTTCTTCCTTCTACAATGGGGGGGGGGGGTCATTGTCCCCATGTGCCTGGCCTAACCCTATTGTAGGAATATTTCCATATTCTAAGGATTCTATACTGTCTCCGATATTAGGCATTCATTTCCCCATTGTGTACTGCAGACTATCCAAGGGTGGATGATTCAAAATTATGTAGGATGAGTTTGACTACATCAGTTATGGTAAGCTTATCAGTGTCACTTCAGCTATGTGGCTAATTATATGTATCGTGGATCTTTGTCTGTTGAGACTGCTAAGATCTTGGCTCATCTGATAGGTCCAATTATTCTCTGAACTGTTCATTCTTCTACAAGGACCAGGATTTTTCCAATTGTACTGGCTTTAATTATTCTGATTTTTAGGACGCCGTCTTTAGATATGGATATCTTGGAAAGCTATTGCCCTTCTGTGAGCCTTCCATTTATTGGGATGGTTATCAAGGAGGCGGTCTACTTGCAGCTGTATTCAAATCTGACAACTCATGGCTTACTAGATTATTGTCTGTATGTGTTTTGGTACAAACACAGATCAGGGACAGCCCTCATCCAAGTATTTAATGGCCTACTGATAGTGAGATATGGCAAGAAAGGCATTTGACACTGTAGACTATGGGATCCTGATTGAGTGCTTGAGAACTTACTACAGATTATCAAGCACAGTCCTTCCCTGATTTGCCTGTTACCTTTCTGAATGGTTTGAGTGTCCTTAGGATTTGACCTCTTGGGCTTCTCATCTATTGACCTACGGTGTGTCCCAGCTCCTTTGTTGTTCATAATGTAAATGCTGCCACTTAGGGAGGTTATGGCTAGGACAGATGCTTTTTACCAGGCTTATGCTGATGATATCCAGTCATCCTTTGCCTTCTTTCTGGATAATGGGTTGGACATAGCTGCAGATGTCTCGTCTAATGCCCGGTGCCATTCCCCCATCTGGAACTCTTTTTTAAAAAATTGGTCACGGCTACATTCTTGGCTAGTGCTTGTAACCTCAGAAAAAAGCTAGGCCCTGTTTTTGTGTCTCTCAACTTTGAGTTGAGTAGAAAAAAATGAGTCCCTTTGCTGACCTTGGTGCTCCTCACCTCTCTATCAGAGTATCAGATCCGCCCCCTCAACTATCAAGAAGAAGAGAAGGATGAACAAATAATTAAAAACATTTACTAAAAAAACAGCCTTTTCTACTTTAAAACACTGCAAATGCTTGCTGCAACTAATAGCACACAAAAATAGCTGAAGAAGGCGCTTTAGTCCTGGCAGCAAGATAATTTCTGTACTGGCATTTAGAAATGTCACTATGGAAATAAATGCTGGCACTGCACTACTGCTAATTATACCCCCTAAAATCTTGTGCCTGAGATGACCTCTCCCTTTGTCTCTCCCCAGCTATGCTTCAGGTGTTAGACTTTACACCCTTACAGGACTGCTTTGATTCTGTAGCTGACTGGATGTCTAGTAATAATTTCAAACTTAACACAAATAAATCTGGGGCCATACTTGTGCATGACACTGCCCCCCCCCCCCCCAACTACAGCTCCACTGCTTTCTTCTTTAATTCTTACAAGGACAATCAGATGAAATTTATGCCCTATGAAAAAGATGGCCGCCGTTCTTTAAACACTGCAGAACTACAGCTCTCCAGATAGCAGAAACAAAAATCTACCCTGTGGATATATCACAAGATTTAATATGCTAATTGGCAGCAATAACTAAAGTACTAACATCTATCTTCGCTTCTGAGAAGGAAAAATAGAGAAAAATACTTTGTAACAGCAGGATTGGAATTGATGGTCAGCCTGACTCTGAACAGAGCAACAAACAAAGGAAATACACATCTCTCAGCTGAAGCCTTATACCTGGTATAAATACGTTTACAGTGTATCAAAATGTCAAAAGAAGACAAAACTATGGAAATCACAACTTCTAAAACTAAACTATCTGCTCTGCAATCTCCGGAAAAATAAGCTATTTTTAAAAGACAGAAAACAGTTACACAAAGGGAGACTGCAAAAACAGGAATACCAAACAAACCAGACCAACCGGTCAGCATGGAGGAAATTAAATCAGCACTGTTACCTATTCAAGAAGCGTTAAAAGATTTATCAACACAAATGCTTACGTTTAGTGCCACATGTAATCAGATTTTGGAAAGGATGGACAAATCAGAAACCAGAATAGCTGAAAGTGAGGATAAAATAATAATGCTTACGAAAAAAACAGACTCTCATGATGCAGACATTCAAACCATGCAAAATAAAATTTTAGACCTGGAGGCAAGATCCAGACGGAATAATATAATAATTAGAGGAATTCCAGAAACAATTCAGTACAATGATCTGAATGCTACCATAATGCAAATACTTGAAACACTGTTCAAGGACTCTGATAGTGTTAAACAGATTGTTATAGAAAGAGCACATAGAGCTATCAGAGAATCATTTGCTTCAAATGCACCTAGACCATTCTATACTAAAATACTGAATTACCAAGATGTAAGCAAAATACTGCTAACTATTAAAAAGAATGGTAGATTTATCATGTGGCAAAATAACAAAATTTCCATGACACAGGACTTACCAATACAAATAAGGCAATCCAGACAAATGCTAGCTCCATACTGCAAGTTTTTGATTGAAAAAAACATCAGATTTCAAATGAAGTATCCAAATACTTTAATTTTCACAGTGGATGGTATTAAATATTCAATAAACACTAAAAAAGAAGCAAAACCTACCTTTTTTAAGCTTTTCAAAGCACTGCCACCTTCAGAAGTTTGATTAAAGCATCCAGGTCTTCTTTCAGCATCAGATAGACTGGGACTCCATAATTACGATGATCTGAGGCTTTATAACTCTTTGTTTGTTCTTTTTTTTTACCCGGCCCTGAGAAACTCTTGATTACATCCTTATCTCGAAATTCCAGCGTGTCCACGACGTTTTTCTGAAGATTTATGGCTTTTACGAGTGTAAACAAGCCACGAGGTAACAGGAAGTCCTTTGGAGGATGCAGGGGGACTGATTTCAACGTAGCGCATCCAGGAGGTCCGTCCACGAACTGGTTCCCCCATCGCGAATTCGAAATGAAGAAAACAAGCTCATCAAGCAGGAAGGACTATAGAGAAGCTATAGAAACTGTTTGGAACTAAAAACGAAGCTTCCTGGACTTATTTGGAGGGTAAATGGCTTCTGTATGGTATAAAGAAATGTACAGCTGTACAGGTAGGAAATACTATTGTAATGGGTTGGTTAAAATAGAAGGGTATTGCATTGTATAATGATAGAATCTGGTAATTATGTCTCTATTTTTTTTTTCTTAGATGGGTTTTTTTTTTTTTTTTCTTTTACTGTTAATTAGGAAAATGTATGTGTATGCTCTGTTCAATAAAATAACAGGATGATGTTAGTATAATAAATGTTATGAAAGACTGTGAACTTGAAATGTTTAAAATGTTACATTTAGGTTGTCCTTCTCTTCAGTATTTTTAAATATATTTTATAGGGATACAGTTATTTAGTCAAATGCTTTGTGTAGTACAGTTGTTATTGTTACTTAGAGTATGTTCCAAGTTCTAGCAGACTGTTACCTTTAGAGAAGGACAACTACCTAAAACAGTTAGAACATTTAAACAAAAATAACCTTAGGACTGTATTGTTATATTTAACAACTGTTTCCTTTCTCTGGGAATTAATAATTAATAGTGTATATGACAAGAAGTTAAAATGTATTATTGTCATTGCTGATTATTAATATTGTGAGCTATTAGTTAAACTGGATTTTCACACAATAATTAGTAAATGTGTTTGACTATATTAAGTATGTCCAGAACTGTAGTTAGGTAATTAGTAGTGTTTATTAGGGAATGTTTGGATTAAGCTTTGTAGATTTAGAGATAGTGGTTGTAGATTTTTTGCATAAGGTTTTTGGGTTAATTTGTAGAGTTAGAAATTTAGATAAACAGAGATATTCAAAGGATGTGAAAAACCTATGTACATCCTGGTCCAGAGGAATAGTGGATAAGCACTGGGTAGGGATGGGATGTCAGATTCGCTTCCAAATAATGTATGGTATGTTAATACACTGTTATCTAAGGTTGTCTCTCAATAGTAGGAATAGGAATACATTTTTGAAAAGCTACAGATGTGGATAATAGAATCCTGGAATGTTAAAGGACTCCAGAACATGAAAAAAAGGAAGCTATTTTTACACTTGTTTTTCCAATCAAAAGCAGACTTTATTTCATTGCAGGAAACTCATTTGACTAATGATCAGTGGGATATACTGAAGAATAAGAAATGGATTAGGGAGATAGTGGCGGCGGAAGGGACAACGAACAGTGCAGGGGTGGCAATTATAATTAAAAACCGATACCAAGAAAAAATCTTAGATGTCAAAATAGATAAAGAGGGAAGGTGGTGTTTAGTGGTTTTGATATCTAAGTTCTATGATAAACCTATATTACTCATGAATGTATATGGCCCCTCCACTACTCAGCACCATTTTATAACTTCACTTTACTCCATTTTACAACAATATAATAACTGTTATATATTAATGGGAGGTGATTGGAATTCGTATCAGGATCCCAAGTTGGACAAATTTGGTTCATCCAAAGCTTTTAATAAACAGGCAATGATAGCATTGAAGGAATTTAAAACTGATTTTAAACTATATGACCCATTTATACATACACACACACAAATGAAAGCAGAGAATTTTACTTTTTACTCAAGTTGCCATAAAATGTGGTCGAGAATTGATTTTTTTTTTTATTTCGGAAGTATTGATATCTGCTGACCCATGTGTTTCCACTCAAGCCAGACAATTATCGGACCACTCAAAGATCACACTAACACTAAACAATAATAATATGAGTTATAGGAGACTTTGAGGATACAATTGGTCTTTAAATCCATATTTACTGAGGAAAGAGGACATAGTGAAAGAAGTTAAAGAGACACTTGAACAGTTATTTCATAACTTTCTTAAAAACAGACATCCTGTTGATATAGAATGGGCTACAACCAAAGCCCAAATAAGAGGGACTTTTCTTCAGAAAGCTACTTACTATAAAAAATGCAAAATAAGGAACTACTAGACTTGGAAACCAAAATTAAGTTACTAGACCAGGAGCTAATGAGGAACTATAATAAACAAACAGAAATAGACTTATTAAAGTGTCAAAAAGAACTGGTTTTACTACATAATAGTAAATTGTCATTTTATGAACAGAGAAATTTAGTGAAATACGCGAATCATATTCAGACTCCTTCAAAAGCATTAGCACGCATTATTAACCAAGCGAAATCAACATTATTAATATCAGAAATAAACTATAATAATAGAACATATACTAATAAGGCAGATATTATGAATACTTTTGAAACAATATTTAATCAGGTATATGGTGATCAGCAGACAATTTTACCAGATAAAATTAGGAAAGATTTCTTGCAGAAGATCATATTCCCGAATATTGATAATGAGTCCCACAGGGATTTAATTAAACCAATTTCAGCGGAGGAGGTAACAGAGATAATTAAAAAGCTGAGACCACATAAAGCCCCAGGCCCGGATGGATTGACCTCTGAATTTTACAAAACTTTTAATGAGATTCTGAGTAAAATACTCTCACAGACATTTAATTATATAATTCAAAATAAAATCAATGATCCTCACTTTAATGCTTCTAAGACTATTTTGATACCGAAAGAAAAAAGTGACTCTAAAAACCCAGATAATTACAGACCCATTTCACTCTTGAACATAGACATGAAAATTATGACATCCATCCTGGCAAATAGACTGAAAAAGGTCATAAATTTATTAATATCAGAGGAACAGGTGGGATTTATGGATGGGAGACAGACCACTGATAATACATTAATGCTTCACACATTAATCTCATACGCCAAGTACAAAAATCTCAATATTTATGCACTCATAATTGATGCACAGAAAGCATTTGACAGAGTTAACTTGATATACCTATTTGATATGTTATCATACTTTAATATACCTTTGGATTTCATTCTAACATTAAGGAAAATATACAATAACGCATATACAAATCTATTTATCAAACAAGAATGCTCTAAAAGAATACAAATTAAAAATGGTACCCGACAAGGGTGCCCATTATCTCCTATTTTGTTTAATCTTTATTTGGAACCATTATTTTTACACATTAAACAGGGTGGCCATGGTGGTGCAGTGGTTAGCATTGCTGCCTCACAGCAAGAGGTTCTCCGGTTCGATCCTCGGCTGGGGTGCCTTCTGTGCGGAGTCTGCATGTCCTCCCTGTGGTCGCGTGGGTTTCCTCCGGGTGCTCCGGTTTCCTCCCACATCCCAAAGACATGCTGCAGGTGGATTGGATACTCTAAATTGGCCCTAGGTGTCCGTGTGAGTGTGCCTTCTGTGGAAGGTTGGGCGCCGGGTTGGCAACTCGACACCGTAAAACTACACTGCCAATTAATGTGCGGACAAGGTGATCCGCTGTGGCGACCCCTAACCGGGAAAAAGCCGAAAGAAGAAGAAGAAGAAGAAGATTTTTACACATTAAACAAAATGTTTTTTTACAATCCTCCAACACTATATGGTATGAAAATAAATATGGCTGCTTTCGCAGATGATTTAAATATATATTGTACCACACCAGTGTCAGACACCGAGAAAATATTAAAAGCAATAGAAGACTTTGAGAAAATCTCTAATTATAAACTGAATTTTAAGAAATCCAAAATATTCCCATTAAAGACTCCTACACCTTTTTCATTGCTACCATTGATAGGACAAGTATTGACGGAAGAAAAAACAAAATATCTGGGTATCGTATTTTCAACTGATAATAGAGATTTTTTTATAAACAATGTTAAGTCAACTTGGGATCAGATAACATTGGACTTGAAAAGATGGAGTAAACTGAAACTACCAATGATGGCAAGAACTGCAATTATCAAAATGAATGTTCTTCCCAGAATATTATATATACTTAGAGCTACACAACTTTGAATCACGAGGAAATTTTTTAAACAGCTTCATATAGGACTAGGGAGATTTCTTTGGGAACCTAGGAAAACGAGGATAACATATGAGAAACTGATGGCCCCAAAGAATAGGGGAGGTTTAGACTTACCAGATTTTGAAAGTTATTACTTGATAATTAATGCCACCAGAATTTTAAGGGCGATTCACTTTGATAGAGGCAGTCTGAAATGGGCACCAAAATGGCTGGTCTTAACCTGCAGACATGTAACTAAAGTGGGAATTAACTGTAAAGCTCTACCCTTTCTAAATAGAGGAACACTCAGTAAATATGACTTAATGGAACATATTAAAAGTTATGTAACTTCAATTCAAAATCTTTTTACCTCATTAAACCTACTAAATTATATGACGGTGTTTCAACCATTCCACAAGAACCCAAATTTAGTAATTGGGAATAAGTTGATAGAATTACAAAAATTCCCCCTAATAAAGGATTTAATTGTATTGGATCTTTACCCCTTTCTTGGGGTATCAGTTCACGATATTTTAAAAGAGAAAAGTCTTCCTATTTCCTATCTAATTATCATGAGACAACTAAAAGATCTGGCTATAAATTATTTTAATAACTTTGATTTTAATGAAGAGGAATTAAATATATGTCATAATCTGTGGGAAGCTCTGAAACAAGATAAAAAATATATAACTATTTCATATAAACTGATAAAAGAGATGAAATATAACAAACATATTCTCTTATCGAATTATTGGAGGGAAAAATTAATATTAGTTGACGAAAGCAAGATCTTGAAAGCATTTAAGCTAACATTAAAGTCTGTGTCCCTTCAGAAATTACTATTCACACAATTGATGATATTTAACAATGCATACTATACCCGTCTTATTTTTCATAAATTTGACTCAAAGAATTCGCCTAAATGTCCATATTGTACAGACCAGACAGCTGACTTGTTTCACATGTTTTGGAGTTGCAAATGCATTTTTAAACTTTGGAATTCATTAAAACTTCAATTACAGAAAATGGGATACCAGCATTCAACACTCTCTTGGGAATTTATGATCTTACATATTCCTCCAGATAACTTAGATAAATCGAAAAAGATCATAATCATGAATATCTGTTTATTAATGAAACTATACATAGCTTCAAACTGGTTGAACCCGACTCAGACATCTTGGGAACATTTTAGAACATTAGCAATCAGACACATATTAGCGCATAAATTGTTAATCAATGACCATAAGAAAAGCATAAATAATATAAAAATATGGGAGCAAATCTTCAATATTGTGTTGGCCTAGAGGTTCTTATCCACTATTACTCAGGACATATATTTATAAGAATGATTCAATCTTAGATTTGACATAGATCGTAATAATAATCCAGATTGTGGATTTTTTCATGTCGTATTTCTTTTTTAATAATTTGCATTAATATATAATGTTTATGTAACTTTTGGAAGCAATCATGCATATATTGTATATATTTATAGTGTGTAGTTATGTTATTGAAAAACAATAAAAGATGGATTATTGAAAAAAAATAAATTTATGCCCTATGGTTCCAGTCTGGGCGCCCCATACTTGAAAGGCTCATACTGATGTTCTGTGTGTTGGCCCTTATTAAGGCATCTTATTTTCATCTGAAAAATATTGTCCAAATGAAGCATTATATTCCACCTTTCAACCCTGGGACAGTGGCTAAGTATTTGGTTTTATCTCACACTGACTACATCAAGGTCCTAACCTTGGGTTTTCAGACAGTGATCTAACATGCCTATATCAGGTGCAGAACTCAGTGGCCAGACTAAGAAATGGTACTCCACAGACATGCTATATTATGTTTGGGCTGTGAGATGCAGTACTATTCCCTTACCATAAACCCCCAACCAATGATAAGAACCAAGTCTTCATACTCAAACCTCTAAATAATCATGGAGATGCATTATAGTGTAATTACTTTGTTGAACTCCAGAACAAACTACCTTCCACCCTAAGACAGACAACAGCCATTGCTTCAAGGCTCACTTAAAATCCTTTCTCCTTGACTGTGGGGTACGCCCTTGCTCATCCTCTCCTGGTGCTGTCTGAGCAACGTCTTTCTGTACTTACACTTTTGTTTTTCCTTGTTTGTGTCAACACTATAGAATTGTGCATACTCTGCATCTGAAGTAATATTGATCTCAAGGTTTTTTATCTTTACTTTAAATAATGTAACATATTATGTATATCATTTGCTTCACTCTCAGTTTTTGTACTAATAATCTTACTAGCACTGTTCAGTATTTTCAGTCTTACTGAGTTGTTTAATGCTAATGAATACTTTTTTTGTATTGTTAATCTTGTTACACAGTTCAGAAATGTCAGCCTTACTGAGTTTCCATGTGCTAGAAGCTTTTTCTACTTTATAATGAAGTGTGGAGCTTTTATCCATGGGCTTCCAATGAAAAGAGATTTTTTTGTCTAATCTAACTTTCCTGGTTAAAAAAAAAAAGAAAATGCAAATAAAATAAAAAAATAACATAAATTTTATATTGGCTGTCAGTTACCAGTAGATGTGTATTTATGATTCTTTCACTTACCTACCAAGTGCATGGTTAGGGGCATGCTAACTTTAGAGAGCTGGTGAAGCTTTAGGCTTTGGTTAGATTGCATGCACGATAAGGGTCCTGCTAACTTTAGAGAGCTGGTGAAGCTTTACGTTTTGGTTAGATTGCATGGACGATTAGGGTCCTGCTAACTTTAGAGAGCTGGTGAAGCTTTAGGCTTTGGTTAGATTGCTCAGCTTGTCATTTGCAGGGCTGCTGGCATTTCTAGGAAACTTCTAGCAAGATTTCATTTGCATAGTTTGCTTGAGCCCTCTAGAATTAGCTCTCATCCCTTTTTTAGGAGTTTGAGTCAGAGACTTCCTTTAGGAGTTTTCTGGACTACCATATTTCTAGGACAGTTTGTTATGGGTCTGGTAGAGATAAAGAAATTTTTAAGGTTAATTTTTAAAAGTATCATTTTACAGCTTTTATTAATCTTGCCTTGTTAGACCATTAACATTCAATTATTATTATTATTAACAATTTCCAAGATACTTAGGTTTTAAGCATGTTAAACCTTTTTTAAATAAAACATAAACAATGTTGCTTATTAGAAAAGGCACCCAAATGATGCTTGTTGGATATACAGGGAATCTAAGTGACTTACTCAGGACCACATAATATGCATTTGTGGTCTATGGGAATTAAACCAATCAGGTTTAGAAACTTATTATAAATATTATGTTAATAATATACAGTTGTCAACTATTCTTCAAAGCCTTGGTGAATAGATTTTATTTTTTTCAGCAACTGTGGCATGTAATTTGCATAAAGTATCACTACAAAAAAAAATCACAAAATCCTGCAATAAAAAGAGTACAATTTAAAACTGCAGCATGTTTAAACTGCCAGTGACAAAATTAACTACTCTGAGAGACTTTGAATTTGGAGTTAATATATTATTGAAAGTTAAAAGGATTTAGGGGTTAATGGCTCCTGGCCATAAGACTTTAGAATATTTTGAGTGCGTGTTTTAATATTTCAATAAAATGAGTTTTGTGATTTTTGCCTTCTCTAGTGTTTACTTTACATATACATTGTATTATTTTTTCTTAGTTCATAGTTCATAGGTGAATACTAGACTAACTGCCCTGAAGGGCCATGTTAAGCCTAGTCAGTAACCTGTGGTTAGAATCAAACCCTGTACCTTTTGTTTATAAGGTGAAGATCTTAACCTCTGGATAGTAATAAGTCTACCTACTGTGCACCTTTAAATGTCTTAACATTCTAGCTCCTACCCATCCCTACCTTCTCAGTACCTTTCTTCTGCCTGTCATATGCCTTTTTAAATGCCTCTTTGGATCCCATCCCAACCTCTCATTCCAGTAGTCCAGTACATGAATCTACAACTTTCTCTGTGAAAAAGTACATTTGGAGATCCAGAGTGTAGTGAGACTCTATAGTCTGCTACTTGTGTCCCCTCCTTCCACTCTATCTTTCCTGTTTAGAATGACTGCTTCATGTATATTTTATCTTTGGTCTGCTGAATATGTCCAGATCTCCACTCTTTGCAAACTTCTACCTTGTTCTTGTTCTCCATTTGTCCCATTCATACTTAAATTCATCAGTCTCATTTCACTTCACTGCCTTTTTTAACAAACTATTCCATGGTCCCACTGCAACCTCTTTTTCTCTGAAAATAAATATTTTAGTGCACAAACTATATCTTTTCCTTCCCAGTTGCCAGCTGTTCTCCTTCTTATTTCATCCCCCTTTTCTGTTAGCAGCTCACCTCTTTGTCCCATTTCTACCCTTGATCTGGTGGCATACCTAGATCTCATTTCCTGTGTCTTTCTTTACTTCCAATGTGTAAAACTTAAACTCTTCCACCTTGTTGCCACTGGTGTTCCTGTAAATCCTCTTCACCATCTAAGTTGCTCTCTACTGTACATATTCCAACAGAATGGCTTCTCTTTCACTAAAGGACCCAAGGATATCCAGAATATACTGCTTAGCTGTCTCTGATTTTGCAGAATATATCTCATTTGGTCCCGAAACTGCTTCACATCTCCCTGCCACAATCACTGAGGATTACAGTCAGTACATAATGCCATATATTATATATTAAAATTGTGGGCTTCTTTTTCCTGAAAATATATGCTGATATGAATTGTGTCATTTTGTTAACTTTCAAAGCAAATAAGACAATATTTAAGAAATATTCATAATCTGATGCTTTTGTTGCTCATTATTTTTGGTTTTGTTCCCGATTCTTGAGCTAATAGGTTAATAATTACGTTCTAGGCATAGCTTTCAACTGTCCCGAATTTTGCAGAATATCCATATTTCCGCCTCATATTTTTCTCCTGTTCCTCATAAAATTTGTGGTTTTCTGGCAAATAGTTGAGGATTGAAGCCACTAAATAATAACAGATATTTGAGTTTCAAACTTATCATTCAGAAAATACATGCTAGTGTAAACGCTTGTTATTTTATAAACATTCTAAGTTTATAATAGCAATATTTAAAACCTGTCTATATTTTCGGGCCTTTACCACCCCCATTATTTTTGGCTTTTTCAAGATTTCCTGTGTTATAAAGTTGAGAGGCATGGCTCCAGAATTGCAAATAATACTCAAGATGCAGTCTTATCTGGTCCAGTAATACGGCAGGATTGCATTTGTGACCCTAGAATCCTTGTTCCTCAACATGCTTTCAAGCTTTGGGATTACCGTCACCACTTTCCTTTTACATTGATCAGCATGGTTCATGCTGGGTGTAATTAAGCCCCTTAAACCCTTCTTTTCCTCTGTCCCTCAAGAACTTTTCTTTGTTCTTTATGGGTCAGTGTAGACAAGGTATATAACTTCACATTTGCTAAATAAAACCAGCCGCAATTCTTCTGGCCACCTTGCCATCCTGTCCAGCACTCACCACAGCCCAGTTCCTTTGTTATTCACTACTGCTTCTTCCTTACTTAATGTCTGTGAAATATTTTATCTGACTATTCATATCAATCGTGTGTGTAATATGAAAACAAATAGGGATCTCACTGTGCTTCCTATGGAAAGGTATCTTTCCAAATGCCCCATTGTTAAGGTGGATAAACTATTTATTTACTGTCATTTTTGTGAAATATTGTAACAGCATCCAACCTTTTTTTTTTTTTTTTTTTTTTTTATTAACAGTGACTAAAAATATTGCAGGTGACAATTCTTGAGTGGCTAGACTGTAAGGCAATACTTTTCTCGAGGCCTCCAAAATGAAGTCAAAACAAGGAATCTATTTCTGGTGATGATGGAGAAAATATTACTGTGTTTTGGAAGCAGAAGAAATGCCTTTGGTGAAAACTATAGAAGACATATGGCAACTAAATGGAAAACATCAATGTTTTTGGATTCTCATGAGGTGAGGAGAATGTTTTGCTTCATGATCAGCCAGCAGCAATCTAACTGGTGCAGCTGACAGTAAAAGCATTAAGGGCCTTAGGTACTTAACTTCAGATGAAGTTAGGAGCTTTTATTGCACAATTTTATAGATAAAGCCAGTTGGAAAAGCATATGCAACACTGGAGAACCAAGGCAGAAAGGCTCCATTTATTTGGACTATGCAGTAAATTGAGTGTTTGGCCTGGTATTCTTTTTGGTAGCCTTAAGTTGAAGTCATTATACAGAGTTCTGCATCACATTTAAGTTTTTTGGCTGGTCATGTTCACTCTATTTGTGGTTCGTTTTCAGTAATAATACATTTGAGAACAAGTGCTGTCAGAGCTTTGAAGTTCTGGTACTATGTGTTTTGTAAGGCCAAGAAGAATATATTTTGGCAATGGCTATTTAATGCAAGATTTTTTTCTGAGAATATTATTTTATGAGTTGATGCAAGAACTCAAGAAAAAAAATGTAGTTTGATGTGGCATATCCAGCATATCTGAAGATTGTTTTTTTTTGTTTAAAGACATGGTTTGGTTTATTGATAGTATGATGGCAATGGACAGGGTTGCACAAAATGTTCCTCACCTGAGAGTCATGAAGACACCAAAAAAGTATGAGACACTGATACTAGTCAAATGAAGCAAGCACTTCTCTCAGGACATATGGGAACAAATCATACCTCTCCATCTCTTAGTGCAAGAAATCTGGACATAGCCAAAAATAATGGGGGGGGGGTTCAAAGTACCAAAAATAAGGAGATATTTTAAATATTGCTCTTATAAATTTAGAAAGCTGCTGAAATTACACAATTTGTGTTAGCGTGTGTTTTCTGAAGGATATGAAGTCTGAAATTCAAAGGTATTCCATTATTTAGTGGCATCAATCATTGGTGATTTGCCAGAAAACCACAAGTTTTGTGAGGAGCAGACCAAAAATATGAGGCAAAAAATCTGGACATTCTGCAAAAATCTAGACAGTTGAATGGTATGGAAAGAATTATCTGAACTGTGTGCAGTGTAGTTTGAACAATACAGTTACTCTTTTGTGTTTGGATTATTAGTAATATTTATGTTTATGATGTTTTTGTTAATGCAGACTGTAAAAATGGATTGTTTTCTTTTTAATAGCTAATTTTACACATTGTATGATTTATGAGAGATTGCTAGATAAATTTAGATTTAGCATGGCCAGAAGTGAGCATCTGTCCTATAATGTGATGTGTTGAAAATTTCAGTGGCTTGAGTAATTTCTCCCCGGATTGATGGAGTTTATAGCAAACAATTTTATAGCCAGTCCAGATGAAATCAATTACAGTTATGTTGCCGGTAGTCCAACTATGATGAGTATATTCTGAATATATGTGCTTTGGTCTAATAGAGTTTTCAGCTAAGGATTGCAGGGCTGCCTGTTTGCCAGTATTAGTTTTTCAGTTTGTTATGTGTAGGCTAATCTATGATGTTTGACTTGGACTGGAGATTATGAGCATGTGACTCATCATGCTGGAGAATAACCCACCTCCTGTGGTAGGGAGTGGGGTTGTCTTCTCATAGGAGAAATGATGGTACCTGTACTGATATACAAGTCAAACTCATGAGTGTTCTTGGACCATAATAGATACTGATCAGAATGATTTTTGAAGTTGCTGTTGCCCTCTGTGTTCAAGCAAATACATACCTCATTTTAAATGAATAATGGTATCCAAATGACTAAGTATCAGGTACTAGTCTATGCTGGGGAGTTAGCTGTATGTGTGTGTGTGTGTGTGTGTGTGTGTGTGTGTGTGTGTGTGTGTGTGTGTGTGTGTGCGCGTGTGTGTGTGTGTGTGTGTGTGTGTGTGTGTGTGTGTGTGTGTGTGTGTGTGTGTGTGTGTGTATGTGTATATATATATATATATATATATATATATATATATATATATATATATATATATATATATATATAATATATAAACCTGAGAGACAAGAATCGAGCCAAACAGGTGTTGAGCTGTTTCATTCTTTAATAGTAAATAGAACAAATGTGCATACACTGGTGCAGGTAATCCCAACCCACAGAATACATACTCACCTCCAGCTAAAACAACCATTGGCTACTGTGTCCTTAACTTTTAAAAGTTAGTAACCACTTGTATAGAATGGCTGACCAAATAATGAATGAAGTATTTATTCTTGATACTTAACCTGATTCAAAGTTTTTTTATTCTGATGAAATTCTGTTTAGTATTAAAGAATGAAAGCGCTCAACACCTGTTTGGCTTGATTCTTGTCTCTAGGGTTCAAGAAGTTCTTCTCGTTATTTAGTTTGTAATCTTCTCCTCATGGTTGTCTTTCTGATATATATATATATATATATATATATATATATATATATATATATATATATATATATATTTTCTCTGTATCATTCCAATTTTAGTATATGTGCTGCCAAAGCAAGTACAATATATATATATATATATATATATATATATATATATATATATATATATATATAAATATATATATATATATATATATATATATATATCACACACACACACACACACACACACACACACACACACACACACACACATACACATTCATCTATGTGCTTTGGAAATGAGAATTTATTTAAAATTTAAATGTACTAGATACATTTTTTACTATGAGTGCTGTTACTGCAAAACTGGGGAGGTTATAATTGGATTACTAATGTTTTATGGCAGATTAGAAGGATTGTAGGGTTGGCTGGTGGGGGAGGGAGACAAAGTATGACTTACAGCCTTATGTTATCTTAGGATAAATGGATGGGCGATAATTGTCCCTTAGCTGGCCATGTGAAGGCTGATCATTTGTGAGGGGACTTGTGTGATGACTACTGCCTCCCTAGTAAAACTGTAAATTATGAAGCTGGATATATATTCTATTTTACATGGATTCTCTGTTCCAGTTTCGTAAGATCTCTCTCTACCATCAGAGTAAGGGGGCCAAGAAAGCATCAACAGAAGTTATGTGTTTGCAAGTATTAGTATAGCAACATGGATGGCAAGATGATATGAAATAATCATGCTGTGTATCATGAGGGCAATTTCCAGATATGTTTGAAGTCCTATGTAATAAATTTATGAAGGCTTGCTAATATTTGTGGGTTGGGCTACATGTCAGATTATGTTTTGATATAATGACTGCTTGTTTGGATAAAATTCTAAAGATGATAATTAAAAAAAGGATAATAAACAATGCCAACTTCATTATTGACCCATGTGACACTCTGTTCACAACCTTCACAACCCTTCTTGTCCATGCAGGTGGTACAGTAGTGCAGCGGTTACCATCATCACCCCACAGCAAGAGGTTCTCTGGTTCAATTCTCATCTGAGGTACCTCTAAGCAGAGTCTACATGTCCTCCCTATGTTCCTATGTTTTTTTCCAGGTTCTCTGGTTTCCAACAACATTCCAAAGACATGTGGTAGGTGGATTGGATGATCTGAATTGTCTACAGGCGTGAGTGTGCATGTGTATGCTTGGTATGGAAGAACAAATGCAGCAGGGCTAGCCACCCAGCAGTGTGAACATTGGCTCTTAACTGCCACTGCTGAAGTGACACCCTGATCCCATGTGCAAAAATGGTGATAGGTGAATGGATGGGTGGATTAAGAAAAAGACAAAACACAATGCCATATTCAGTACTGATCCACATGGCTTTCTGTTCACAGCATTCCTTTCTCCTGATCTACCAAGTTTACTAAAAGAAAAAGCAAAATTAATAGAAAAATGTCATCATATTCATAGTCTTTCTTTTGATAAACTGGATATTTCCAAAAAGCCTGTACATTTGGCATGGGCTCACTGAGACATCACTGACTCTCACTGTCTCATTTCCCTAAATTTGCTGCAGCTTGGATGGCTTATAATGTTCACACACCCAGTGCTTCACTTTGCTGTTTGCAGGTGCCTTCCCTAATGCTGTTCTTGACAAGGATGCCAAGATTTATTGAGCTTCTCTGTTGAGGTGAATTTATTGGCATCCACGTCTCGAACACGTAATAAGCGGGTTATGATCGGTGACCTGATCGTAGACCTCTATGTTGTGATTAAGGTTATTTTCCTTAAACTGTTCAACTATTGTGCTCCAGCAGGGATGCCATTGCAAGGTACTCAAAGGCTGCTTCTGCAATTATTTTATGGTTATTTCATATTGCTGTGGTATCATTTTGACTATAAAATTTGTTCTTTATTAATATGTTTTTGTTTTAAATGTTTATAAGAATGGCAAGATTGCAAAATGTTGATATTTTCTGTTAGTACAACATTACATGTCTTATGTTAACCTCCATTACCTGATACTAGAATATCATTCTGTAACTCTGTATCATTTGAATATCATTCTGTAACTCTGTATCATTTGAATATCATTCTGTAACTCTGTATCATTTGAATATCATTCTGTAACTCTGTATCATTTGAATATCATTCTGTAACTCTGTATCTTTTCTGCACTTTAGTATCTGTATGATCTTGTTTTGTATCATCTAAGTGTCATTTTGTTTGACTTATGCCTAAGTCATGTCTGAGAAGAGGTCATTTCGGATCAGTCCAACTGTTTTATTCAACTAGTACATGAAATAGCATATTCTATTGAGCTGCAAATAACTTTTTATTTCTGTCAAGTGATATTTCTACCTTTGCTTTTAAACCCATAAAAAAAACAGCAAAGAAGCTGCAGCTTTGAATTTCTAGTAACTTATTCCTGACAGGTTATGTACCTTAAAAAGCGTGTGAGAGCTATAGATCGGCTGCAAGTAGGAAACCATAATATAAATGTGATGTTATCAAAAAGAAACAGTCGCATAACTGAGCTAATTATAAGTATTCCTGAGGTGACCACATGGAGAGAGTTAATGAGGAACTCTAGACTGTGGGAAAATGGCAGTCAGCCATAATGATTCCAGTCTTGCCTTTGGGATTAAGTAAAGATGTTCAATTAAACACGACTTGAATATATAACAAAAATCTGCATCAAGAATGTCTAAACTCCTTATAAATATATTTTCTTGCTTATTTTTCCTGGTAGAATAAATGCAAATTCTTCTGCACAGTAGCTTAAAAGAACATGAGATATTTATGTGATACAGGCAGAATGCTGCATGCCATTGCTAACACACACACACACACACACACACACACACACACACACACACACACACAGAAAAACTGAAAGATCAGGTTATTTCCAAGTATTCTAAGTTTTTAAACTGCCCATTATATTATGTGTTTTAGTGCTTTATTTATATTTTCCATTTTGAGAAAAATATTACATATTTATTTGTAAAACAAAATCAGGATAAACTATAATGCTTTGTGTTTATGTTTTTCTCCTCAGACTTGGTCACATACTTAAAGCTTTGGTCAGAGGCTATTCACCTTTCAGAATACAGCTAGCTGCCACCGCACTGCTAAGTAACATGGTTTAGCATATGGCCCATACTGTAAGAATACTCAAAATCAATCCAAAATTATTAATAATACCTGAAAACCACATCTGCAACATTTCTAGTTTCAGACATAAGTAAGCTAAAGTCAACAGGTGAACCTGCTGGTCACATGGCGAAAGAATGAAGAAAGGAAGTAGAAGAACCCACTTGATTATATGTACTAGCTACATAGAGAGAAGAGTCCTCCCATGTCCGTGTTCTCTGGTCACTGAAAGAGATGGCAGGGTGATGCCTCCTTATAACTGTGAGTGGCATGCTACTCAAATGTGCAGTTAGGGAATATCTGTGTTACTAGCACTGATTATTTCTCATTTGGTTCCCACCCTCAGTCTTTTCTGCACGTCCCCAAAATATGCCTCCCACCAAATCAAAAATGTATTTTTCTAATCACCCAAGGTCATAACTTGCAACACCTCAGGGGAAAAATTTATTGGTTTTATGAAAGTCTTTTAATGTTGTTTATCATGTTTAAGAAATAATGCCAAAATATGAAATGGCATGCAACTTCATGGTTTTTACGTAAATGAAATAAAAAATAGTGCACTATGAGAAAATAAGTGCTGCAACACAAACCAGAGTTTTATAATTTTGTTCCGTTGTTATTCAAACTAGAAGTATATTAAATGACAGAATAAGTATATAAAACTAAATTTCATTCTGTTGACCAGTAATGTGTAACATATATATCACTGTAAGTAATGAAATACAAGACAAAGCAAAACATTAATTTCAAGTTCACTGTTGCATTTAATTTTTACCATGCTATCACTGGCATTCGTAGTTCCTGATTTTTAACTACCACACTGTTGCCAACACCACCATGTAAGAAATGATATGGTGATTCTTGGAGTTTGCCAGCTTTATGGCACAAAACCCCACACCAAATTACATCATGTATTCCAGATTCACAAAACATCTACACATATATTCACCACCATAAGAAACAAACACTAAATTTATACTATGCATCTTACTATACACAGTACATTTTGAATCATACACTCCTATACTATTCACACAAACAATAGTCACATATTCAGCACTTGCAAATGATACTTTGTGAACCCATAAGCCTAGATATAGAGGGAAAATAAACATATTTAACAATTAACTAAGTTGCTAGTGTCATTTTGGATTTCCAAAATGGTTGGACATCAATGTGAAAACTAAGGGCGGTATTCATAGTCATTTTTGTAAACGCATTAGGGAATTCAAGGGGTGAGAGCAGACAGGCGCAGCTAAGCAATATTCATAGAAGCCATTTATGCTAATTCATGGTGTCCTCAAAACTAGTTCTGTAAATGAGCAGATAATGGGATGGAATGAGGAGAGATGTAAATGTTATTGTGCTAAATAATAGTATTTTAAGGCATTTGCTATTCATAGCTTTTCCCACTTTTCTGCACTTGTCATAGATGTGGTATAAAAAGTAAAGCCTCACCAAATATATCAGAGTTGCATTTGGTGAAAATGCTATCTCTGAGGTGAGCTTTGCTATTTCTAGGTCAGAGCTGCTTGTCTTGCTGGGCCAAAACTGCTTACATCTGGTGGTGCTTGCCTACCAAGAAGGCAGAAATATAAGCAAGGATTACTCATTATAACTTTGATAATCAAGAAATCCTTGATAGGTTTAGAGTGGACAGAGGCATTATAAGGGTCTTAATGAGCATGTATGACCCCCATAAGGACAGTGGAGGAATGTGTGGACTTCCTATTTCTGTGAACACCAAAATATGTATAGCCCTCACTGTACTTTCTATGGGGACTTTCCAGAGTCAGTCGGGGACATGTTGGGGATCTCACTGACTTCTGCCTCAAGGATACTGAAGGATTCGTAGATGTAGTCTTTGCACACATGGATCAGTGCAACTATTTCCCAGTATCACCTCAGTACCATCCTCAGAGTATGCATGCCTTTTATGGGATGGCACATTTCCCTTAGGTACTTGGTGCAAAAGATTGCACCCATGTCATAATTACAGCCTCTCCTGGTCCACAGAGTGATTGGTACCACAATAAGAAGGGCTTCTATTCCATCAGTTGCTAGGAAGTGTGTGATTCATGACCCTATATCAGCAACATATCTGCCCATCATCCTGACAGTGCAAATGATTCTCATATTTGACACACTAGCTCACTTTGCCACCTCTTCCTGCATGGCAGGATGCTTAGTGGTCATCTTGTTGGTAAGGTGATTTTTTTTTTTAAGTAAGTAGTTATTTATGTTAAATGTAATTGCTGTATATTACTCTATATTTTCTTATTTTGTTCACTCCCCTTTCTCTCTCTTGTTTTTTTCATATGGGGATGCTGGATATTCACTGGAGCCATGGCTCATGACCTCAGTGAGAAATCCATTTGTAGCTGCAGAGCAGAAATATAGCACATCCCTGTCCCAAACCCATATTGTGATTAACAGTGTGTTTGGCCTCCTATGGAGCCATTTCAGGTGCATGAATGAGTCTGGCAGTGCCCTTCAGTATGACCCAGTTACTACGTGTAGGATGCTCACTGCATGTTGTATTTTGCAGAATATGATTATGCTCTTATCTGGTCATGAAGTGACCCATGCTGTCACTGCAACCTCCAGTTCTAGTCCCACTATGACTAATGATGACCAGCTGACAGCAGTAGTAAGAGACCCCATGTGGAAGACTTGTGCATGGCATACAGATGTGCAGGTAAATAGGCAGCATCTAGTCTAGAACTATGAACCAGTACATTCAGGTTAGTGTTTCCTTTTTTTTTTTTTAGAAAAAACAAATAGAGCAGAACTGACACATATAGTGATTATTTGTGGGCTATGCTGTGTGATGCATGGTCTACTGTCACTGTTCATATGACATTCTCGATCATCTTAAAATAGTTTTTTTATTACTAGCTGTTAGCCTGAGTGGTCAGAGATTCCTGTGTAGTGATGCTGAAAGTCAGCGAATCAGTAAATAATTTAACAGTTGCACATGTTTTATTTAATAACTGTTTTGTTTAATTATTTTAGTAAGCAATGGAAAGTGATACTGACAGCAGTAAAAAATGTAACTTTCATTTACAAGTTCTCTGTAAAGAATTATGTTGCACTGCACATCAGGTTTGTTTCTTACTGTCATTAAAAATATGTATGAGCTCAGAACATACCTCTCAACCACTTAGAGCATGAAATATGTACAAAGCCATAAATAAAAGGGGGGACAAAGGCCCAAAATAGGGACAAATTTTAAATATTGCTCTTAAAAACTTAGAAAGTGTTTGCATTAGCATGAATTTTCTGAAGGGGATGAAGTCTGATACTCAAATGTCTGTCATTATTTTCTAACTTCAATCATTAATAATTTGTCATTAATTTGCCAGAAAAACACATTTTTATGAAACACAGACCAAAAATATGCTGTGAGGCGGCAATGCTAACCGCTGCACCACCGTGGTCCCCCAGCTAAACTTATTTTCAATACACAGACATATTTATCAATAAATGTAAGTCACAGTAGCTCCAGATCAAATGAGTCATACGTATTTCCTACTGATAGGCCTAGTGATGGTGTATCTGATCTGGAGGATGGGCTACCATGAGAACTATAAGGTGAGTTAGTGCGATGGTGAGATCTAGAGGAGGAAGGTGATCCTTCTGTCAGTGGCCTGGCAGTGGTAGGTGTAGATGGCAGTTGATATGGCCTGTGAGAAATCTGTTGTTTACTCACTATGAGTGCTGACATTACTGTCTTGCGAGCTACTATTAATATCATGTGATCTTCCCCATATGTCCGGACAGTCTCTTGTCCCCTTCCCTTGGTAAAACTGGAAAACAACTTAACTCTGGTGTGTTTGAACCAGTGTAGAATGGAAGCTGCAACTGATGTCTGGTGTGCCACCATGCTATGCATCAGTGAAACTATGGCATTATGCATGCTCTCTGCCAATTCAAAGTACTGTTGGAAATCTTCATACATATCTTGTAGGACTCTAACCATTTCTAGCTGACTCTCTGTTGCTCTGGTTTGAACATTAACTATGTCACGGCACAATATCTGTTGTGCAGCCAATGCTTTACATGTTTCCTAAGGTAGTTCAAAATAATTTCTGCACCTGGAACCACTTTGCAGTGTTGTCACTGCAGATAATGTGGCCACAAACTGCCTGCCTTTATCCTGAAACTGTTCTTCTGCCTGTGGAGACACTGATGTAGAAGTGCATGTTTGCTATTGGTGTACAAGTGTGGTGGAATATCACCCTGTGCTTCACTTTGTGATGGACGGTCTCTTTCTGTAGAGTTACTGACATGTTGTGAGGTGAGAAACCTGCCATTACACTGGGAGACTGCCTGACACTTCCCTCAGGTTGCCTGATAAATTCAACTATATCATCATCGTCATCATCATCATCAGCAGCAGCAGCAGCAGCAGCAACACCCATTCTACTGCTGACTTCATCCTTATTTATTGGTTCACTTGAACTGTTTGTTTTTGATGCTGAGTCTGCAAAAAAAATCACTGCAATGCATTAACAGTTGTGCAACAGCATACAGTATAGCATGCTTACAAGTGTGTGTGTGTGGGGCACTTACCATGAAGTCTGCCTTCATTTTCATTAGCTGATGATATACAAGGCTGACCTAAAAATGATGAATTGTGATGTGTTTAGTTGCTACCATTCAGTGTTCAGATATTTAAAAGGTATATACTTTAAACCAACCTTCAGGAGCCGATGAATGAAAATGCTGCTGCATACTTTGGTTTGATGGAAGAGTGTCCACACCACCTGTAATTATTCCAGTTGCACCATCTTCTGTATCATAGTCATCCCCAAGGATGAACAGAAGGTATTCATCACCCAGTGTTAACTTAGTAAAATTCAGAAAATGGAAAGAAGTGGCCTTAGATTTTCCAAGATGGCTGCACATTGGTCAACAGCTTAACTTCAGCTCTCAAAAACTGAAAAAAGAAAATGATAGATAAAGGCCAGTAATTCTGCCTGTTTTAGTAAAATTCAGCTACTGGCTAGTAAGTACACTGCCTGGGTGCCAGCAAAGATGAAACTTAGAGAGCCTAAATGAAAATCAACTAGTTCAAAGTAAGGGGGAAATACAAAAGTATGTTCAATAAGGGGTGAGTCATCAAACAGAAGAGCACTCTGTTTCTCATTCTTCAGATGGTAAGGCTTATAGAGAGACTGCCATTGAAACTTTTTCCATTATTCTAAAGGAAAATGCTTGAGAAACAGAAAAAGCACAGGAGTTGACTAAAAGAACGAGGGATACATTGGACTTAAACCAGAGAATGGGGTTGGGAGATGGAGATGAACAGGAAGAAGATCAGCAGCACTGAAATTGAGAATAAATGTGAAACTAAAACATCAGTGACATTTGTGAAATATTGCTTTACAAGAAAAAGTGGCTGAGAAAGATAGGATTTTTGTTGACGTTGTTAAATATGTTGGGGGATCAGGCATATGCCCCACTCCACATCTTCAATGTTTGGAAAGACATTAGAAGGAAAAATGGAAAAAAGGGGAAAAGTAACAATAAGTAAAACAATTTTTGTATAAAACATTTTATGATATAAATTGCATGTTATATAGTAAAGCATTTTTCAGTGATTCTTGTATATGATAAAGATGTTAAAGTAAGCAAGTGCTTTCTTTTCTTTTGAGTTTTAAGAATTGTAGGCATTACAATGTAAAAAGAAATGGAAGGCTGGACAAAAACATATTTAAGTCAATAGGTTTTCATGGAAACATGTTGACTAGAAGTGAAGGCAATAAATCAAGAGATCTGGACACTGTTTACTGAGAAAAATGTAAAATTAAAAGATTCACGGGCAAGTAGCTCATTATAAAATAAAGTTTTAAATTACTGGAAGAGAAGAAGAGATAGCAATGTTTCTGATAATTACATACATTAATGAATTTACTAGAACAATGTATAATTTAGTTGTATTTAACAGCCAGTGCACTTTTTTCTTGAGGCTAAAAGTTAATATTTTCTGAAAACATACAATTTGTTTTTCATTTGTGGGAGGGGAATAAAGATAAGAGATGAAAAGACAGCAATTAGTGAAAGTAGGAGTACAAGCTATAACATGAGTCTTAGCATTAATAAACATAATTTAGGTTAATTAATGTGCAGCTGTTGATTTGGGACAATTGTTAATATCAGGAGGGTTAAACTTCATTATTTGTAGATGTATATAGTTCATAGATTCATAGGTTCATAAGTAGGTACTAGGCTGTTGGCCCTAGGGCCTATATAAGCCTAGCCAAAAAGGTACCCTGGTTTCGCCACCCAAGAAAATTATTTCCCTGTGCCCCTGTCGAGCAGAACCACAAGTGATCCCTGGGGTGAATTTCCTATTTCCCATCCAATCATCAAGATTTTTCTTGAAAACTGCTAATGAGGAGCTTTGTTTGATATAGATAGGTAGTTTGTGCCAGAATATAGGGAGTCTCTGGGGCAGGAATCTATCCTTCCAGCATGTTCTGTTTATTGTGGTGACAAGGTTTAGGTCACTAGAGCATGTAGCATGGAGGGATTGGGATTTCTTTAAGTGAAGCATGTCCAACAGCTCTGGGTTTGACATAGCTTTGTATGTTAGACAGATCACCTCTGAGTAGGCGATATGCAATGGAGTAAAGCTGGAGTTTTTTTAGATGATCTGCGTAGGGCATCTGTTTGAGGCCGGTAATCCTCTTTGTGAGGTATTTCTGTGGCCTTTCCAGTTGTTGTAGATGTCTTGTGAGGTACATACCAAAGGGGGCACTGTATTATATAGTGGGTCTAATGAGTGACGAGTAGAGGGGAACAATGACCTCTTTTTTCCAGGATCAGAAATCTTTTTTGATGAGATGTGCCACGTAGAAGGATTTCCTGACTACTGTGGTGATGTGATTATCAAAGGAGAGACTACTGTCCACCTGTGTCCCAAGGTTTCTTATCATCCTTTCAGTGTTAAATAGACTTCCCCCTATGTGGTAGTTCATGGGTACAGAGTTTTTACCAAAAGTGATGACAATGCACTTTTGGTATTGAGCTTGAGGCCATGGCTGTGACACCAGGCATCTGTCTCAGTGAGTTTTGAGTCTTTGTTTTAAGTTAATAGGTTATGAGCATGTTCTGGGGATGTCTTTGGGGGTTTTCATTAACACAAAAAAGTCTTGTAAAATGTGATATAGGTTCAAATGGAGATAGCGAGAAACAACTGTATAAAGGATCAACCTGTCAAATATTAGTAGTGCATGTAACACGTCTGGAAACAGACATTTAAAAAAGCTGTCATATATAATAGGTGGGAATAATAACTTCTTATCATAACAGCTGCACTAAACATATTATTTTGTAATGTGAATAGCCTCACAGGTGTTGACAAAAAGGTAAGTGAATTGGATTATATTGAGAAATGCAGAGTGCAAAAAGCAATGCTACAGGAAACACACTTGAAAAGAAATGAGCATGTGAATTTGATAAGGAAAGGACATCACAAGGGATATTCAGCAGAGTAACAGGGACAAAGAAAAAGGGGAGTACTTATACTAATTACTAGAGGAGCTCCAACAGTGATAGAAGAAGAAAAATAAGACAGTAATAATAGATTTATGGTAGTAATGGGCTAATGGCAAGAGAGAAGGATTACTCTGGTAAGTATATTCTGCTTAAAACTGCTGTTGTGGAGCTTAAGAAAATTTTGGGAGAAATCTGCTTTCGGCATGGAATATAACTTATATATGGAAAATGGGACTTGATTTGCAATAGTGAAGATGTGTCTGGGAGATCTAGAAGAGGAAATATAACAAAATAGGGTAGATTTCTGAAGAAACTGATGAAAATATTTGGTATGGAAGATGTGAATTCAGTAATATGAACTTGGACAGAATTTCCATATTGTTCCCCAAGGTACAATAACTGGGCTAGACTGGACAGAAATGATATTTCACAGGAATGTGTGCATTAATTAAAAGCTTTGACACCTAGCCAATAACTATTTAAGATCATGCACCAATAACAATTAGGATAAAAATACAGGGTAATGAAATAAAAATGAGGCACTGGTGCTTCCCTACCACCAAATAAAAAGAAATTAATTTAAGGAATGGGTAGTAGAAATTATCTGAGAATTATTAAGTAAGATAGAAATTTCTTCAGAAGTTATTAGTAGTGAGTGAGATAAAATGAAACTGGAGTTAAAAATGGGGTAGAAATAAAATAAAAAGAGATATGGTTATATGAAGTAACAAGAATTATTTAGAGCAGCTGGTAAAGGACTGGTATTGCAGAATAAGGGGGATCTCATAGAAGAAGAAGAGGCACAACTGCAGAGTGCTAAAGAGAAAATAAGGGAGTATCTGGATAATATGCATGAGTTTAATAAGACTGTTAAAAAAATGTTTTTGATGATAACTCCAGACACAAAAAGTCTTAGCACAATCTAATCAATCTAATCAAATTAGTAGACTCTATTTTACAAAAATACCTAGTGCAAGAAGAACAAATTTGCAAGGACTCCTGGTCTTTTTTGGCTAAAATAGGTGAGTTGACATTCGACATCAATTGTAACTTTTTAACAGTCGATGTCAAAGACCTATATACATGTATTCCTTTAGAATTAGCCATTGAATGGGTTGGGTTTACTCTTATAAAAAGACATGCACCTACTGTTGAAATATCATTAGTGACGGAACTGTTAGAGCTAATTTTGTATAACAATTACTTTATGTTAGGTGAGAATTTTTGCATACAAAAAACTGGAGTGGCTATGGGTTCACCGTGCAGGGCCAGTTTGGTTAATATGGTAATGTCCCATTGGGAAAGAGAGTATGTATTTAATAACCTTGAACTTATGCAGAGGATTAGGGATTATACGCGCTACTTGGATGACATCTTTATTTTATTCGAAGGGGAAGAATCAGACAGCAACTTGACTCTTGATTTTTTTAATAATTCCACTAAATTTCTGTCCTTTACCTCAAATTTTAGTAGGAGTGCTATAGCATACTTGGATATTTGGTTGGTTAAAAACATCCAGTTAAACAAATATGTAGCCAGTATCTACAGAAAGCCAACTCATTCCAACTCATTCCTACATTATAGCAGTAGTCATCCGGGCTACTAAAAGAGGTCAGTAGTCAAGGGACAGCTGGTCAGGGCCGCCCGTATGGTGAGTTTAGATGATGACTTTCGTAATGAGTGTAATTTACTCATGGATATGTTTTTAAATAGAGGGTACCCTCAGACATTACTTAATAATTTAATGGATGAGGTGATTAATAAAAGATTGAAAGGTATATATCAACCTATTCTTAGGATAAACACACACGGAGAGCCCAGTTATTCTAATACCTCTGTAGTAGAGAGAATTGGACGAGTACCTTCTTCTACCCCTAATACTAACAATAATACTAGATTAATCTTAACATATAATGTGAATAGTTATTACATTCTTGACATCATTAAGAAGAATTGGGACACCTTTAGGAACAACCATGTAGTCTTTAGTAAAATAGGTAGTAGATCAGAAATAACCTTCCGGAGAGGTAAAAACTTGAAGTCCCTATTAGAACAAGAAAGTAATCCTACGCGAACTCCTGGGATGTATAAGTGCCAAAACTGTAACCAGTGTAAACACATTTATGAATCTAACCGATTCATAGTGAATAATCAACGTTTTGACATGCGTTGTAGATCCACTTGTAATACTCGTATGGTTGTTTACCTAGCTCAGTGTCAAAAATGTGCAGGGTTTTATGTGGGTAAGACTGAGCGCAGATTGTGTGAACGTGTTTATGGACATCAATATGCCATCAGTAAAGAGAAACAAGAAAATGCTTTAGCTAAGCACATTATAATGTTTAATGACCATTTTTTTTAATTTATTGTTATAGGTCAAATACCTGAGAATAAGAGGGGGGCTCCCCTACATTTATTATTAGAAGGGTTAGAATTAAGATGGCAAATTAGACTCAATGTCTATGCATGGCCCGGTCTAAATGAAGGTTGTTCCATCAGCAGTCTGCTGAAATTGAGAAGTCTCTCAAGGTAGGCTATACCCTGTAACTTTCTCTCCCCCCCCCATACATTTTTATGTATCCACTCCAAGTATAGTCTTTACTAGAGGAGGTTTGAACGCGCAGGCTCTTTGTTAGTTTAGTGAATTTTATTTTATTTATTAATATTTATTAAAATTTATTAAAATTCACATTACTATATCCTTATTCTTATATATTTATATATTTTTATATTTTATTCATCACACAATATATATTGTAGTTTATCTTATTACATCTTTACTACTTTTGTAGTAATTTTAATGATACTAGTTGAATTTATAATGTTTAAATAACATTTTATTTAAGTTATGTGGTACATGTTAGCTTAGTGGGGTTAAGCTACTTCTCTTTGTATAAAAGATTTTTCTTACGCTTTGTACTTTTAAATTTTTATGTACTTAATGGATTAATTGGTCCAATTAACTGGTTAATCAGGTTCCTGATAAATATAAAGTCAGTCATTGTAGTTTGTGTATTGTCTGAAGAAGTCTGCTTATGAAGCAGATGAAAAGTGCTTCATTTATTCATTAAAGTGGTGCCCTGTGGCCTGTATTTTTGGTTTTTTGCAAACTTCACCTGCTACGTTGGATCTTTTGTGATTTTGCCTATATAAGCCTAGCCAAAAAGTCTTCAGGAATAGATGGCATTCCTG
The DNA here is from genome assembly GCF_019279795.1 of Protopterus annectens. Lineage (NCBI taxonomy): Eukaryota > Metazoa > Chordata > Ceratodontiformes > Protopteridae > Protopterus > Protopterus annectens. Next base: position 1,274,063,789 of record NC_056743.1, read on the forward strand.
TTGAAGTTTGGAAGCTAGGATGGAAGAAAGTGATAAAGAGCTGGACAGTTTTCTTTAACAGTATTTTAAAGGAAGGGAAACACCAGCATCCTGGAAGAAAGCTGTGGTGGCTGTAATACCCAACAATGGTAAAAATCCTTCATATCCAGCTTCATATAGGCCCATTTCAGTTTTAAACCATAATTATAAAGTATTTATGTGTTTACGTCTATAATAGCGAAAATAATGGGAAATGTGTTGGGGAGGCAAACATTTGATGACATTAATAGAGCAATGATAATCCAGGGGGAAGCAGAATGTAAGAGAATACCACTGTTGTTGGTGGATCTTGATGCAGAGCAAGTATTCCACAGAGTAAGGTGGGATTTTATAATTAGGTCAATAGAAGCATTTGCATTCCCTGATACAATAATAAGGTTAATTAGAAGGATTTATGAGGGACTGAAGGCAAAAATTAAAGTGGAGTGGCTATTGTTTGATATGTTGTGTCAAAACAGAGGAACCAGGCAGGGAGTGTCCCGCTTTCCTTTTGTTATGTGTGTCATATTTAGAGCCATTGGCAAAGAAAATAAGGGACTGAAATTCAAGGATATAATTCAAGGAAAAACAACTAAATTGGCTAGAGCTAAATAACCACTTACTCTACCAACAATTACTCATCATTCATAAGACCCTTTACTATCCTGATGATACTCCTAGCCTGACAAAACTGATTTCACCTTATAAAAACCTAGCCACACTTCGCTCTGCCAATAAACTTCTAGTATCTGTTACTAAATCATACAATAAAGCTGGTGACGCATTATTTTCAAATTCCATATGTAAAAACTGGAATCAACTTCCTCAAGAAATAACTAATCAACACTCTACTACTCTTTTCAAAAAACATATCAAAGAACATCTTAAAACTCAATGGCTATGTCCTTGTACTAACCCCGACTGAAAACATGTCTCCATACACCTAATCTTGCTCCCCTTCCCTTACTGAGCTCCTAACTTACACTTTCAATTGTTGAGAGTCACTGCTTAGAATTATGCCTTACTAATAATCTTTTTTTTCTCCCCTTGCAACTTATTCCTGCATTGTTTCCTTCTGTTTTATTAGTCTAACTATAGTACCATGCTTTTATTTATTCTCTTTTTTATTTCTACTTTATAATTATTTTGGATTCCTTTGTAATTTCTCTTGTTAACTTGTATATTTTTGTGCATATTAGTTTTTTTTGTGATATATAACTGTTGCTTGCCTTTCTGGAGCTTTTCTCCCCAGGCCTCTACTGTAAACGGATACATGTCCAGCTAGACTAGCCCGGTCAACAAATGTAAAATAAAAAATTGGTATGGTAATCAAGAAAATTTGGGTTTATTTGTAGTGTGACGACCATGCTCTGGCCCAGCAATCAAGGAGCCTCAATCCTCACCACTAACACCAGGGAGGTCATCTCCTAAAAGGCGAAAGGGTAACTAATACACACAGTAAAGTACAATTTCCCTTAAGTGCATACAGAGATCACAGTCAGTCTGGGGCTGGTTGCTCCCTTGCTCACCAGGTCCCCAATAAGACTCCGCACTGGCACAGCTATAGGGTCCAGGTCTCAGCCTAGCTGGGCAAGCTAAAATCTCCAGTACCCTCTCTGTCCAACCAGTGCTTCGTGTCCCTGTCCAAGTAGCTGACATACACACACACACACACACACACACACACACACACACACACACACACACACACACACACACTTTGAGATAAGTATTTATACAACTTCACAGACACTCCTGGGAAAGGCTGACACAGATGCTCCAACTGTGCCCCTTTACCCAGACTATAAGGTAGCAATTACTGCCACCACCCAGTTAATAATATCAACTACTAAAAGGCCCTTAAAAGGGTGGCCAGTTTGTACTGTGCAATATTAATATCCAATGGTAGTATGACTAACAGTCAAGGCTTACTTTAGAGTGGCCTATTACAATAACCTATATTAATATGCAATGTACTCTAGAGCTTATCTCTACACAAATAAACCACAAGTAGAAGATTTAAAAAAAATTAATAACAAATAATTAAAACACAAGACAAAACTTCAGAGATCACACAGAAACTTAAAATAATACAGTAGGACAGGTTTGATTTTAAAGAAAAATTCCTAATTAATCTTTACTAACTTTAACTATTCCTACAAGACATCTCAGTGCTAAAACGTACATGTGAGCACAAGGCAGAGTGCTGATAAGTTAGATGTCCAAAGTCAAAATGCTTCCAGTCTCTTGTAAGAAATAGTATTTAAACATTACTAACAAACATGTCTCTAAGGCCCTCCCACAATTAAATCATTTTTGACACTTAGGTTTTCCCGGTATTCATATTACATCATCTTAACACTTGGTCTGAGTTCTCAGGCCACAAACTGCATTATTTATCAATCTAACACATCCTCAGAAACTTACAACAATACAAGACATTTCACATGGATATGCTAGCAGAAACCAGAGCAATAAAACAAATTCCACATCTAAATTCTGGTTATAAACTTTAGCCTTAAAACAATGGACATGAAACCTTCATCCAGCCGCACTGGAACCAACTTGTAAAACATTATTAAGATCTTTTCAACTTAAAAAGACACATTTGAAATACTTGGCTTGGTTTTCCTTACAACAGATGGCAATGTTGCAACAATCTTGAAGTTCTCATTTTACAGTGTTTTCTTACATTTAAAAACACAAGCCTGTATTTTACATTTATTTATATAGTTGATAGAATTATGTATCAAATTCTATTTGACTAGGCTGGCAGCCTTCGCCAATCTCTCCCCAATTATCACATCTCCCCCTCCCCCGGGGAACTCCGCTTGAGAGTGTCAGGTCTATCTGGGTGTACCTCACCCCATTCCCTGTCTTGAGAGCCCATCTGCATTGGCATTGCTACTCCCACTGTGGTGCTGCACTGACATATCATATGCTTGCAACCCCAGACTCCATCTTAGCAACTTGGCATTTTGCTGACTGGCTCTGCTTAACCATGTTAGCGGGTTGTGATCTGTCATCACGTGAATTTTCTTCCATAGAGATAAGGCTGAAGTTTTTGTAATGCCCACACTATGGCTAGACATTCCTTTTCTACCGCTGCATAGCATTCCTTCCTGGGAAGGAGCCTACTACTGCAATAAACCACTGGGTGCTCTTCTCCCTCTGAAGAAACAGGCTAAGTACAGCCCCCAACCCATAGTTTGAAGCATCCACCTGCACAACAAATTCTTTGCTGTAGTCTGGACTGGCTAACACAGGGGGTCCTCCCAAAGCTTCCTTAAGCTTTTGAAATGCCTGCTTACATGCTGGGGTCCACACTACCTTATCTGGCCTGTTCTTCCTTGTCAGGTCTGTGAGTGGAGCAGCTATGGTACTATAATTGGGAACAGACTTTTTGTAGTACCCTGCTGTCCCCAAGATTGCCCTCACCTGCTTTTTGGTGACAGGTGCAGGCCATGTCTGAATAGCTTCCACTTTGGCAGGTTCTGGCCTTATGTTACCACTCCCTACTCTATGTGCTAGGTAGGAGACCTCTGCTATACCCACCTGACATTTGCTTGGCTTAATGTTCAACCCTGCCCTCTGTAGTCTGCCCAGCACCTCCCTGACATCCTGAAGGTGCTCTTGCCAGGAATGGCTGTAGATAGCAATATCATCCATGTAAGCAAGGGCAAACCCTCCTGCTTCTGCTAAGATATGATCTACCAGCCTCTGAAAAGTCACTGGGGCACATCTTTGTGAACTCATACAAGCTAAAAGGAGTCATAAAGGCTGACTTCTCTCTAGCACTGGGAGTCAAGGGCACCTGCCAGTAACCCTTGGTAAGATCAATGTTTGTAAGATACTTAGCCTCACCCAGCTGCTCTAGGGCCTCATCTGTCCTAGGCATGGGGTAAGCATCTGCTTCTGTGTGACTAATTTCCTGTAATCCACATAGAACCTGATGCTGCCATCCTTCTTTGGCACCAACACCACTGGTGAGGCCCAGGGACTGTTGGACTCTTGAATCACTCCTAGTTCCAACATCTCCTGTATCTCTTCCTTCAGAATCTGTTTGACTCTCTCAGGCACCCTATAAGGGGCCTACCTGATAGGTCTTTGGGGTTCTGTATCCACCTGGTGCTGCACCAGGTGAGTGTTCCCTGGTTTCCCGGTGAACATGCCTCCAAACTCCTACGACATTGCTCAGATTTCTCGAAACTGGGTAGGAGATAGCTGCTGGGATATTGCTACCCCTTCCACTGAGTTGTCAGCCCAAGCCTCACTGTGGAGATCAGTCCCCAGATCTCCCTCAGTCTCCCCCTGCAATCCACTGCAAATGTTCAGCACAATGTCCTCCCTATCATGGTAAGGTTTTATCATGTTAACATGGTACAATTTGTGCACCTGCCATCTGCCTAGCACTTCCACCATGTAGTTAACATCACTTACCTTTCTTACCACCTTGTAGGGTCCCCCCAAGCTGCCTGTAATTGTGTCTGACAGGAATGAGAACCATCACCTGCTGCCCTACAGCATACTCTCTAGCTCCAGCATTCCTGTCATACCACACCTTTTTCTGTTGTCGGGCTTCTGCCAGGTTCTCCTGGGTCAGGTCCATGAGTTTCCTGAGCCTTGTCCCGAGGTTCAGGACATATGCCACAACAGACACCTTGAGACTCACACTCACCTTCCCACTCATCTCAAATTAAATCTAGAGGTCCCCTCACCCTATGCCCCTACAGCAACTCAATGGGTAAAAAAACTGGATTCCTGGGGAACCCCTCTGTAAGCAAACAACAGACGGGGCAAATATTTGTCCCACTCCCTCTTAAACTGATCTGCAAATGCCCGTAGCATGGACTTGATTGTAGAGTTTAACCTCTCAACAAGACCATTAGTCTGGGGATGGTAGGGGGTGGTCTTCATGTGCTTCACCCCACAGGACTTCCACAGACAAGCCAGCAGGTCTGAAATAAAATTGGCACCTCTGTCAGACAGTATTTCCTTTGGGAAACCTACCCTGCTGAAAATCTCTAACAAAGCATTTGCCACCTTCTCTGCCTCAATGGAGGACAAAGCCACTGCCTCAGGGTATCGTATAGCATAATCTACAATCACTAGGATATACATTTTCCCTGTGGAACTTGGGGTACTCAGAGGAATCACAATATCCATAGCTACCCTCTGAAATGGCTCCTCAATCACAGGCAAAGGCATCAAAGGAGCTCTCACCTTGTCTCCTGCCTTGCCTACCTTTTGGCACTGCTCACAGGTCCTGCAGTACCCTGTTACATCTCTGGAAATTCCAGGCCAATAGAAGTTTTGCATAATATGCCTCTTTGTATGTTTTATGCCCATATGACCTGCAAAGGGAATATCATGGTCTATGGCTAGAAGTGCCAGATGGTAAGCTCTAGGCGCTACCAACTGCCGTACTCTCTCACCTTCTAGCCCTCCCTCAGTGGTCCAGTCTCTGCACAGTAACCCTTTGTTCCAGTATACAGATTCCCCCTTCCTTTGAGAATCAGGTGCCTCCCTAGCTACCTGCCTCAGGCCTTGCAATGTAGGATCTGAGAGCTGAACCTGTCTCATGTCTCTCCTTGTAACCCTTCCCAGCTCCCCTTCCACAGAAAGTCTAGCATCCTCTGACAACGGTGCCTCACTGTCAGCCTGGGTACGACTACTCACCTCTACCTTTGCAGTTACCCTGTCCAAGGGAACATCAGTACCCACAAGCAGCTGTGGCTCACATTCAGTCTCACTACTACAGCGTAGCTCACTCCCTGAAGTAACCACCTCAGCAGTCCTGGCTGCAAGTATGCAGTCTATCTGGGTCTCCCCAAGGCCACAAGACCCACATGCTTGTCTCCTAGCCTTACTGCATGTAACTGCATAAGTACATAGTACTGCCTTATCCAAATCCTTCCCTCTCAGGACATCTGCAGGATGGTAGTTTCATACCCCTGTTGTCTCAAGACAACCTACTATTGGCATTTTGTCTTTAACACTTACTGGCTCCCTCACCTTTGGTTCCCCACCTTGCCTCCGTGGACACCTTTATGCCACATGGCCCCACTGGTTGCATTCAAAACATTTAACCTTAGCTCCTGGGCATGTTCCTGGACTAGTGGCTTCCCCTGCTACTGGCAGATTCTGTTGAGGCAGTCTGTGCTGCACACCATGGGTTTCTTTAGTCCTATGAGCAGTACTGGGTGTCCCTTTCCTGTGCAGGGCTGCCTTGCTTGCTAGGTATAGGTCTCCCTTCTTCCCCAACTCCTCAGAAGTAGCACACTTTTTATCAGCTAACCAGATCCTCATGTCCTCAGGCAAAGTGTTAAGGGCTTGTTCCTTTACCAAAAGGTCTGTCAGCCCTTCAAAAGTGGTGTCCTGACGTCCACTCACCCAGCTATGAAAATAAGTGCTCAGTTCAACAACATCTTCACATACATTTTCATCTGCCTTGTGTCTATGCTCACAAAGCTTTTTCCTATACATTTCAGGTGTTAGCTTAAAACATTCTAATAAATGTCTTTTTACAGCAGTATAATCAAAACAGTCAGTGTCATGCATTTTTGTTAAAGAAGTTACAGCTTTACCATGGAGTAAGGGGGTCAGGAACCATACCCAGAGCCCTTGGTCAGCTTCATACTGTTTACTTACCACTCAAGCATATGAATGAAGCTATCAAAATGATCCCCCTCTTTACACTGTGGAAGAAATTTACTGACCTTTTGTGCTTCTGGGGTCCGATTACTCTCTTCTCCATTACCACTATGACTCTGGCAAAGAGTCAGCATTTCCCTCTCATGCCTCCTCTGCCATTCATTTTCCTCAGCTTGTAGACTCCTCATTTTCTCAGCTGCTTCTAGTTCCATATGCCTGGCCTCCAACTCAAGTCTCTTTAGCTCCAGCTGGATTTTTAAGTCCACTGCAGAAAGGTTGAAGTGTCCATTCCCGAGGATGTTGTATCTCCACTGTCAGACTGATTGTCCTCCAGGCTGCTGTTTTCTGATGCAGCTGTAACCAAGGCTGCAATCAGGTCTGATTTAGTCAGGTTTCCATGCACCAGACCCTAGCCTGGCACACCTCCACCAACTGGCTCCTTGTCAGCTTTCCATACTCTTCTGCTGACATGCTGCCTGCTCACCCTGACTAACACTAAGATAAAATAAATAAAATAATTGTGATCTGGACTCTGAGTATACACTGCATGGCTGTTTTAGAGTGCAAAACACTTTTATAGATCACTGTACATAAGCTACAGGAATTCACTCCACCACACACCACTACAAACCAGTTAGTATGTGAAGTAGATCCCACCACTGCCACCACTTGTGACGACCGTGCCCTGGTCCAGCAATCAAGAAGCCTCAATCATCACCACTAACACCAGGGAGGTCAGCTCCTAGAAAAGGAAAGGATAACTAATACACACAATAAAGTACAATTTCCCCTTAAGTGCACACAGAGATCACAGTCAGTCTGGGGCTGGTTGCTCCCTTGCTCACCAGGTCCCCAATAAGACTCCCCACTGGCACAGCTATAGGGTCCAGGTCTCAACCTAACTGGACAAACTAAAACCTCCAGTACCCTCTCTGTCCAACCAGTGCTTTGTGTCCCTGCCAAGTAGCTGACACAACACACACACACTTTGAGATAAATATTTATACAACTTCACAGACACTCCTGGGAAAGGCTGACACAGATTCTCCAACTGTGCCCCTTTACACAGACTATACGGTAGTAATTACTGCCACCACCCAGTTAATAATATCAGCTACTAAAAGGCCCTTAAAAGGGTGGCCAATTATTACTGTGCAATTTTAATATCCAATGGTAATATGACTAACAGTCAAGGCTTACTTTAGAGTGGCCTATTACAATAACCTCTATAAATATGCAATGTACTCTAGGGCTTATCACTACACAATTCAGCCACAGGTAGAAGGTTTTAAAAATATGTAATAATAAATAATTAAAACACAAGACAAAATTACTACACCACAGAGATATCTATCACACAGAAACTTAAAATAATACAGTAGGACAGGTCTGATTTTAAAGAAAAATACCTAATTAATCTTTAATAGCTTTAACTATTCCTACAAGACATCACAGTGCTAAAACTTACATATGAGCACAAGGCAGAGTGCTGATAGGTTAGATGTCCAAAGTCAAAATGCTTCCAGTCTCTTGGGAGAAATAGTATTTAAACATTACTAACAAACATGTCTCTAAGGCCCCCCAAAAATTACATCATTTTTGACATTTAGGTTTTCCCAGTACTCATATTGCATCATCTTAACACCTGGTCTGAGTTCTCAGGCCGCAAACTGCATTATATAGCAATCTAAAACCTCCTCAGAAACTTACAACAATACAAGACATTTCACATGTATACTCCAGCAGAAACCAGAGCAATAAAACACATTCCACATCTAAATTCTGGTCATAAACTTTAGCCTTAAAACAATGGACATGAAACCTTAATCCAGCCGCAGTGGAACTGACTTGTAAAACATTAATACGATCTTTTCAACTTAAAAAGACACATTTGAAATACGTGGCTTGGTTTTCCATACAGCAGATGGCAATGTTGCAACAATCCAGAATTTCACATTTTACAGTGTTTTCTTACATTTAAAAACACAAGCTTGTATTTTACATTTATTTATACAGTTGATAGAATTATGCCAAAATAAGGATAGTTCATCAAAGGGGACATTGTCAAAGGACACATTTATGTTCTTCACAAATCCACAAAGTCTGAACCAGGCCTGCATCCTCATAGTTATGCCTGTCCCAGCAACTCTGGCTGCCATATTAGCTGCATCACAAAACAGCCCCATGGTACATCAGCATTTTACCAAGTCCTTTCCATGACCATGTCTGTCTTGAGGTTTGATGAAAAGACAATGTAAAATGTAGGTGGGGTAGTTGTTAAGCATCCTACAGGATCTCCTCATTTGGGGAATATGATCTACAGCCCACAATCCCTTCTGTCTCATCAATTCTATGATTTCCCCAAATCTGTCATCCACTGGAGCAGATTATGGGGAAACCTTCCATTTATTGAGAGCTGTATCTGGTATGGGGGATTCTGTTGAAGAGTCAAGGTGCCAGATTTTGCATCACCTCTTCCTAGGAACATTTGGAGTGGACTCATCCAAGTGTTCTGAGGAAAAGTCTTTTCCCTATGGAGGTGGTCTATGAGGGCCTTTTGGAACTGATCCTCACTGTGACACAAATGTAGGACCTAAAGCTCTGAAGTGATGAGTGTCCCAGGCAGGAGGCAAGGTAGAAGGCATACCTCCCATGATCATAAAGCTAGTGGATTGCCCAGTAATCTATTCTAAGAATTTAAGAGCCATAGTTGAGCCTGACAGCACCAAAAATATCTATGCTATGACCAGTGCTGATCCACATCCAGTTGGCAATGAGACTGTGGCTCAAACATTACCCAGTGCTAATGACATAATAGCCACTAAGTATGGTTTTGGCAATAATGGGTCAAACTTTGATGACTCCAACAGCAGAAACAGGCCAGAGATTATTGCAGCTGTTCTCAACACTGAGGCATTAACACCAGTCCCAACCTAATGGCTGTCAACATCAAAGGGGTTTCTGTCAAGACCACCAGAACTACAGGGGAGGGCACCAAGTGAGATTAGACCACAAAACCAATGTACAGGATGCAGGTAATATTCTTAGCTTCAAAATGTCTATTGCTGAAACCAGGCCTGAGTAAGAGCATAGAAAGTGGACAGGATGGATCCTTCACTGCCTGCCTTAGATCCAGAGGGAAACAAAGAGGACATCCAGCTCAATTCTGGCCATATCCAAGAGCCTCATCATCTAGTTCAAGTATATAGAAGAAGAAAGGATCTTGACTGACCTCACTGACCTGACTGACAAAGCAGAACTGGAATAGAAATCCAAGTACATAGACAATTTCATCTCTGAAGCGAAGTTATTGAGACACCTTCTCAGAGAGGGTCATCAGAAATCAGTGTTGACATCAACTCAGAGGCTTCCAACAGGGATGCTTGTGAAGTAGCCCATGAAGCCTGACTTGTTTTGACTGGAGGAATCACCATTCTAGAACTTTAGGGGATTGTGGACTACTACTATGTTGAGCCTTCTCAAGTTTCCTCTTTTCCTTTCTATTCCAGGTGCCAGAAAGTCTGCTCTTCAAATTTTCTCTTAGAACTAGCTGGTTTCTCAGTAACAGCATTACAATCTGAACCCCTGTGACTAGCACTTGCTCTAGAACCTGCTAGAAAGCACTAGGAAGCCTTAAACTGATACAAGCAGTCAACTCTCCTTGTTAATAAGAAGAAATTAATCGTAGGCACTAAACAGCCTATAATTGCAGAGTACCTTGCAAAGGTAAGGGAAAACAGCTCTTGTACTTTACAAAAAAAGCACCTAAACAGGCATGTCCAAAGGTCAGCTTCCGGTGATTTCTCCTGTCCACCTGGTGAATCTGGGCATACTGGAGCAATGCAGCAACTGCCTCATGTACACAGACAACCCACTCCTCCTACCACCCAACACTACAGCCTGCGAGAGATGCACTTACATAGCCAAAATGGAAGCAAAGCTCTCTCCAGCCAAGATTGTGCTAGACAGTCAAGAGGAAAAGGGTAACACCTGCACTACACCTCAAGCAACACATAGCCCTTCAAAACCCATACCATCAACACCCAACCCACATATGCAGAGGTCCTTAACATTAACCTGCCCAAGCAACAAGAAACTGAAATGCAAACAAACAACAGTCACAACCAAAGTTACACATAGCTCACAACACCAGTGTGCCACCCAACAACAGCCCCTAAGGCAAGAAAATGTACCTAACACTTTAGTCATAGGTGACTCTATAGTCAGGCACACTGATGTCCTACTCACCAGGCTGAACAAGGAGAAAATTACAGCCAGTTGCCTCCACCACATAATGCATGCACTCAAGTCACTCCACAACAAGTACAAATATGATTCTGTCATTGTCCATGTTGGAGTGAATGACTTAAGACGTACCTTCCTGGACTACATGAAAAGAGACATTGAAGAGCTCTCAGATCATGTGGCCCAGGCAGGTATGACCCTAGCCCCGAGTAGCATCCTGCCTTTGCCCAGAATGATACTTCAGTATAAGGACAAAATGATTGACTTCAACAACTGGCTAAGCATCTGGTGTCATTCAAAGGGGATTCAGTATCTGTCTGCCTGGGAAGACATGATCGACAAACCACAATGCTTTGCCAGAGATGGTCTGCACCTGTCACGCTTGGGATTCAGGTTACTGGCTAAAGCTCTTGCCACCCTATAGTGCCTTTTTTAGGCAAGGTTCAAAGGACAAAACCACCACTGTAACAGATACAAGCATGCAAAATCTGAAGGTAATGCTACTCAACGCCAGAAGTCTAAACCTCAAAATGCACTCTCTTGAGGCACTCCTAAAAATGAAGAACATCGATATCTGTGCAGTAACTGAGACCTGGTTCAAGGCTCCAGAGAGCACCCCTGCAATACCAGGCTACAGCTCTAACCACACTTTTCGGCCACCAAACCAAGGCTGAACACTAAAGGTGGAGGAGTGTCCATATTTACCAAGGATATTCACACCTCCAGGCTAGTTGCCCAACACAATGCATCTGAAATTCTCCAGGTGTAACTAACACTAGGTAAGACTACAATCCAAATTGTAGCTTGCTACAGATCCCCCACCATGCCCCAAGATTCTCACTACACCTTTCTAAACATACTGGAAAATATTAAGATACAACCAAACACCCTAATACTGGGTGATTTCAACTACCTGCCATTAACTGGGAAAACTACTCAGGTACCAACACCTTTTCTCAACGGTTCTTGGAATTCATAAATTCCAATGCCCTGGATCAACTAATCCATTGTCAGGGGCTCCAATATCCTAGACCTGGTCATTACCAACATGGGAGATAGATGCTCCACACCAGTGGTCACCCCCTCATTGGTCAGGTCTGACCATAAGCTAATCATCCTTGACATCCACATCCCACCCCCACCCTCCAGTAAGGAAACCTCTGTAAAAAACTTCTCCAAAGCCAACTTTATTCTACTCAAGTCAGAAGTGACAAACTTCATGACACCCATGCAGATGGGAGCTGAAAGTTCGACTGCTGAATCCTACACTAAGGCACTGTAGGAACACATCCACTCATGCATGAATCGTGCCATCCCAAATAGAACCAAGACGCTCTCCTCCAAAAAAAGGAAGCCAATCTGGTGGTCCCCTGCCATAAACAAACAATACAACAGAAGGAAGAAACTGTTGCAGAAAAGAGGAAATTCCCAGGATGCAAAAAACTCCCTTACCAGCCTCAGTAAGAAGCTGAGATCCCTCATAAAATCTTCCAAAGCAAGTTACGAAAATAAAATTGCTAAAGATTCCAAAGACAACCACAAGGCATTCTATAGTTATGTCAATAATCTAAATGGCAATGCTCAGATCTGCTCTGAGCTACAACAGAATGGCATTAAATATACTCATCCCAAGGATAGTGCCAATACCCTGGCAGATTGATTTAGTGCCAACTTCACCCCCCTCTCATCCCCTAAAAGGCCCATCTCAATACCAAAAGATTGCCAAATTCCAGTAACCACAGCAACACAGGTAGAAACTGCACTCTCCAAAGCTAAGAATACAGCATCCATGGGACCAGATGACATCCCGGGCTGTGTACTACATGAACTACAAAATGAACTGGCACCTCACCTAAGTGTTATGTTTAATCATAGCCTCACCTCAGGCTTTGTGCCCACTGAGTGGCTCACAGCTACAGTTATCCCACTCCACAAAGGGGGATCCACCTTGGATCCTGGGAACAACCGCCCCATCAGTCTGACAAGCCTGATCTGCAAGGGCATGGAATGCATTATCATGGAACGTATAAACAAAGACATTGGCAACCTTCAAACACTGGAGTCCACCCAGTTTGGGTTCGTGAAGGGCTGATCTTGCCTCCTGAACCTGACTGACTTATTCAAATCAGTCTCCAGAGCTGTGGACGAGGGTAAGGAGGTCCACACAGCCTATCGGGACCTCGCCAAGGCCTTTGACACCATACCCCACTTTGGAATCATAGATAAACTTACTAAGCTGGATATAAATCCCTATGTCACTCGATGGGTTGCCAACTGGCTTACTGACAGAACCCAGACTGTAAAAGTAGCCAACTCCAAATCCAGCTCCAGACAGGTGACAAGTGGAGTACCTCAGGGTTCAGTCCTGGGACCACTCTTATTTGGCATCGTCTCTGAAGTACAGGCCAACACTATGGGACTCTGGCTAACAAATTTCACAGATGACTGCAAACTGGGAGCCATTATTGAACTCCCAAATGATGTGGATATTTTATAAAAGGGCCTTACAGAAACAGATGCTTGGTGCCAGAGCTATGGGCTCAAGCTTAATGCCAAGAAATGTATAGTTATCCCCTTTTGGAAAAAACATGTACCCATGAATTACCACATAGGTGGCAGTACACTAAACACCGAAAGTGAGAGGAGAGACTTAGGGACACAGGTGGACAGTGGTCTCACCTTTGATAACCACATTGCCACACCAGTCAGGAAACCCATTATAGAGTACAACGCCCAATTTGGTATGTACCTCACAAGATATCTGCAACAGCTGGAAAGGCCACAGAAATACCTCACTAAAAGAATCACAGGCCTAAAGCAGATACCCTATGCTGACCATCTAAAAAACCTCCAGCTATACTCTGTGGCATATTGTCTACTCAGAGATGATCTCTGCTTAACATACAAGGCCATGTCAAACTCTGAGCTGTTGGACATGCTCCACTTAAAGAAATCCCAATCCCTCAGAGCCACATGTTCCAGGGATCTAATCCTTGTCATCATAATGAACAAAACATGCTGGAGGGATAGGTTCCTGACCCCGAGACTCCCCATACTCTGGAATAGACTGCACACACATGTCAAGCAGAGCACCTCCTTGTCCCTCTTCAAAAGGAACCTTGACAATTGGATGGGAGATAGGAAATTCACGCCAGTCACCCTGCTAGACAGGGGTCGAGGGAAGTAAATATTGAGGGAAGAAATATCCAGGGAATTGTTCTGGCTAGGCTTGTATAGGCCCTAGGGTCGATAGCCTAGCACCAACCTATGAACCTATGACCTCCTTTTCCAGCTATTTCTGTTCTGTAGGAAGAATATCCTCTAGTATTCATTTTTGTTGTCCTGCTGCATTCTACTGCCACAAGTTTTACAAATGTCACAATCCTGCTTTAAATGATTTGGCCTCAGGCACGCTACATATAAATCATATGTGTCTTGGGGCAAGGCCATGTATAAAGTTGAGTCTGTCTGCATCAGTACCATCTTAGCTATATCTAGTGCTAACCCACACCCAGCTGGCAATGAGACTGTAGCTGAAACATCACCCAAGGCATTATCCTTATCCATAATATTCTTAAAACAAATTCTCACATATCAAATACCATAGCAATAGCTGAAAAAGAAAGCCAACATTAAAAGGGCAGATACAATCAACTGTTAACTTCATTATAATACCCAAAAAACAGTTTTGAACTCTTTAATGATCTTAGCCTAAAAGAACAAAAACAGTTATTAAAGGAAGTAAACATAATGCCAAACAAGCTTTAATTTAAGTGCATTATATCCTAAATTTGACTAAAATGAAGGGGTGAGGCCTAGAAGCCTGTGGCGGGAGGGATAGGCAGAAAGTATGACAGAAAATACTTGAAATAAATTAAGAAAAGCTGTTAACTTTGGCTTGCAAACTACAAAAAAGCTAGCAACTACTTTAAAGTCAAGAAAAAATATAAAACATGAATAATTTAAACTGATTGTTTGAAGCAGTACAAGCTCCATGGATCTGTAAATAAAGTTTGAAGAAGCAAATGAGATCTGGAGTAGAGAGAGAAGCAAGGAGCATTGTGGGATCTAAGGCAGGAGCTCAGTCTTTTGAAGATGCTGAGATACTGAGTTTGTTACCACCTCTGGTGATCAGCTCTTCAGTTTTGAAGTGGATGCCATTGATAATGTAAGATTCAAATTTAATAATTCAAGTTCCATGGGACCAGACTATATAACTAGTGATTTCCAACATAGATTCAAAGAAAATTTAACTAAAACCCATATCAGTCATCTTCTTCTTCTTCACTTTCAGCTGTTCCCATTAGGGGTCACCACAGCAGATCATCTGTTTCCATTTCTTCCTATCCTCTGCATCTTGCTCTGTTACACCAACCACCTGCATGTCCTCTCTCACTATATCCATAAACCTTATCTTAGGCCTTCCTCTTTTCCTCTTACCTGGCAGCTCCATCGTTAGCATCCTTTTCCCAATATACCCAGCATCCCTCCTCAGTACATGTCCAAACCAATGCAATCTCGCCTATCTGACTTTGTCTTCAAACCGTCCAACCTAAGCTGACCCTCTAATATACTGATTCCTAATCCTGTCCATTTTTGTCACAACCAGTGCAAATCTTAACATCTTTAACTCTGCCACTTCCAGCTCTGACTCCTGCCTTTTCGTCAATGCCACCGTCTCCAGCCCATGCAACATATCTGGTCTCACTAGCCTTTGTAGACCTTCCCTTTCACTCTTACTGGTACCGTCTGTCACAAATCACTCCTGACACTCTTCTCCACCCATTCCATGCTGCCTGTACTCTCTTCTTCACCTCTCTTCCACACTCACCATTACTCCGAACTGTTGATCCCAAGTACTTAAACTCATCCACCTTCGCCAACTCTACTCCCTGCATTCTCACCATTCCTCTATCCTCCCTCTCATTTACACACATATATTCTATCTTAGTCCTGCTGACCTTCATTCCTCTCCTCTCTAGAGCATACCTCCACCTCTCCAGAGTCTCCTCAACCTGGTCCCTACTCTAACTACAGATCACAATGTCATCTGCAAACATCATAGTCCATGGGGCCTCCTATCTGATCTCGTCTGTCAACCTGTCCATCACCATTGCAAATAAGAAAGGGCCCAGAGCTGATCCTTGATGTAATCCCACCTCCACTTTAAATGCATCTGTCTCTTCCACTGCAGACCTCACCACTGTCACACTACCCTTGTACATATCCTGCACCATTCTTACATACTTCTCTGCCACTCCCGACTTCCTCATACAATACTACAATTCCTCTCTAGACACCCTATCATATGCTTTCTCCAATTCCACAAAGACACAATGCAACTCCTTTTGACCTTCTCTATATTTCTCCATCAACACTCTCAGAGCAAACATTGCAGCTCTAGTGCTCTTTCCTGGCATAAAACCATACTGCTAATCACTAATCATCACGTCCCTTCTTAACCTAGCTTTCACTACTATTTCCCATAACTTCAAGCTGTGACTGATCAATTTTATCCCTCTGTAGTTACTACAGCTCTGCACATCAGCCTTATTCTTAAAAATAGGTACCTAAACACTTTTTCTCCACTCCTCAGACATCCTCTGACTTTCCAAGATTTCATTAAACAATCTGGTTAAAAACTCCACTGCCATTTCTCCTAAGCACCTCCATGCTTCCACTGGTATGTCATCTGGACCAACAGCCTTTCCATTTTTCATCCTCTTCATAGCTGTCCTTACTTCCTCCTTGTTAATCTCTTTCACTTCCTGATTCACTATCCACACATTATCCAACCTTCTCTCTCTCACATTCTCTTCATTCTTCAGCCCCACAAAGTACTCTTTCCATCTACTCAACACACTCTCCTTGCTTGTGAGTATGTTTCCCTCATTATCCTTTATCACCCTTACCTGCTGCACATCTTTCCCAGCTCAGTCCCTCTATCTAGCCAATTGGTACAGGTTCTTTTCTCCCTCTTTAGTGTCCAACCTTTCATACAACTCTCCATATGCCTTATCCTTAGCCGTCGCCACCTCCCTCTTTGCCATGCTCCTCATCACCTTATACTCCTGTCTACTTTCTTCATCTCTCTGACAATCCCACTTCACCAGCCTCTTTCTCTGTATACTCTCCTGTACTTCCTCATTCCACCACCAGGTCTCCTTGTCCTCCTTCCTCTGTCCAGATGTCACACCAAGCACCTTTCTAGATGTCTCCCTTACCATCTCTGCTGTAGTTACCCAGCAATTTGATAACTCTTCACTGCCCTCCAGTGCCTGTTTTAACTCTTCCCTGAACTCCACCTCCCAATCACCCTTTTTCACCTTCCACCATTTGATCCTTGGCACTGCTCTCACACTTGTCCTCTTCTTGATCATCAACATCATCCTACAGACCACCATTCTATGCTGCCTAACTACACTTTTTCCCTGTCACCACTTTACAGTCTCCAATCTCCTTCAGACTGGCCCTCCTGCATGGGATATAATCCACCTGTATGCATCTTCCTCCACTCTTGTACATTACCCTATGCTCCTCCCTCTTCTTAAAATACGTATTCACCACAGCCATGTTCATCCTTTTCGCAAAATCCACTACCATCTGACCTTTTGCATTCCTCTCCTTAACACCATACCTGCCCATCAGTTCCTCATCCCCTCCTATCCCTTCAATAACATGCCCATTGAAATCCGCTCTAATCACCAGTCTCTCATCCTTGGGTACACTCACCACCATTTCATCCAACTCACTCCAAAATTTCTCTTTGTCATCCATTGCACACCCAACTTGCGGAGCGTATGCACTAACAACATTCATCATTACACCATCAATTTCCAGCTACATAAACATCACTCTATCCGACACTGTTTTCACCTACAAAACACTCTTGGCATACTGTTCCTTCAGGATAAGCCCTACCCCATTTCTCCTCCCATTCACACCATGATAGAACAATCAATCATATTAAACAAAATGTTAACATGTGCAGATATCCCCTATGGCAAAAAAATGTAGTGGGACCAGTTCACAAGGAGGTGGGGGTAGTGGTGGTCACATTAGATCCCTGCCTAACATGTGATTTTTGTACAATAATGGGAAGAGTCAAAATAGAGTTTATCCATTCCAAAATGACACAACGGGCCTGCTTCTGTTGGCTATAGAACAGTATGGGTTTGTTAAGAGGACTTTGTGCCTTTGGAATCATGTGGCATTCTTTACAGACGTAAGATCAGTACTTAATGAAGAGCTGGCAGTGTAGTCTGCTTATCTTGACCTTGCCAAAGTTTTTGTCACTGTTCCACATTAGGAAACAATTGACTAAATGACAGCTTTGAATGTGAATCTGAAGGTAATTCAGTAGGGAAAAACAATGATTAAACAATAAGTTGTAGTAAGAGAAGGTGGTGGGGATTAACTATTTATACTGACTGGGGCCACTTCTTTTCGGAGTATTATTCTGATGTGAAAGTGGGGAATGGGTATGGATAAGCAAATATGCTGATGATTATAAACGAGGAGACATAATTGCTTCAGTAAAAGATAATGCTATTGTCATATTGCCAAGCCATAAAGTGGAATTAGATCATGTGACTCATAATCAGGGCTTTATCTGCTACTGGCACTGGCTCAAACAATTATTTAAATTTTGACCAGCATTTATCAACCAAGTCACAAAAGTATATTCTTTCTCCACCTGGATCACTGAACTACTTTATAACTCACTGAGCCAGCCCATTAGAGAGTACAAAGCTGCATGTTTTAGTCTTTGGACAATGATACCTTAACTAGATAAATCATATGATTTGAAAACTTGAACTATTCAGAAAGCCTTCAGGAATTATCATTATATTCTTTTTATTACAGTTGTTAAGAGGTAACCTCTGATTGGTCAGTAAGGCAATGTCTAGTTCCATAATCCAGTTGTAGCTTAAAGTATGTGCCAGGAATGCATCACTGTAGGAAGCTAACACTAGATCATCAAACCTAATACTAAAAATAAATATTAACAATAGAAAAAACATGCCCATTACATATCTTCCAGGTTGCTGAATAAGCTTTTCTTGATAATCAGAAGTCAGTTACTAACTTCCTTCAAAAATAATCTTAATATGTATATGGGAAATGCAGCACATCAGCACGGGGTGACAGTAGTCAAGCTTCTTGAAAGCCAATAGGCCATAAGTTTGACAGCTGAACCTATGCATCAGTGACATTATTATGTATTGACTGTCACAGTTAATAAAACATGACCTTATGGATGATACACTGAAAATATGTGCTTAAATTATCAAAAATTGACTGTCACAGTTAATAAAACATGACCTTATGGATGATACATTGAAAATATGTGCTTAAATTATCAAAAACTGTCAAAGTTAGATCTAACCATTACTAAAGTAAGCACAGACTCCAAATATAGCTAGACAGATATCAATTATTTACACCAGACCTTCAGAACATCCATTTTAGGGCCCCATCTCATGAACTTTTGTATTGCTTTTGCATAGTGCCAAACCAAAGGGCGATATTTTACTTGTATGAAGTTATTTTTGGGACAGAAATGCGCAATAACAGGGAAATAGTTCATGAAGTAGGTTTGATAGACTGCATATTAAAAACGTGGTCCTATAATATTGTAAACTAGAAGTTCCAAGCAAATATTCACCACATGAAATACGGGCTCAAAACTTTGGCAATTATCAGTAACTTAGGACATACTTTAAGAATGCTCCCTTCAGACACCACCTTGTGAACATTTACACTGTCATTGCAAAGTTCCACCCCAATGTTTCTACAAGAAATGACGTTTAATGACAGATTTCCACAATGAGAGTGGCTCCATCCATGAGGCCTGGTCTCATAAAAGACATGATAACAATGTGCAAGAACTCTAAACTGGTCAGCGTATGGCTGTTTACTGAATGGCAAACCATTGATACCTATCACATACATTTTTATGCAATATGTTTCAATACAGTTTTACATGGTTAGGTTTACTTTACCAGATTTTTACTTTTGCTATCAACTGTTTTATTTTTTAGTTCAGATTTACCTACTGTAGAGGTATATTATTTGTTTCTTCATTCATATTTTGTGATGATGTCCCCAAAACTTTGTCTAAAGAGCATAGAAAAAGATCTGCTAACATGCCAATTTTCTCGGAAGATTAGAACAGACAATGTTAGTGCTGAAGCATACATTGTAAATATCATGCAACAGTGCATTTTAGAGTATTTGTAATACACTGCAATAAGGTTTTATGTGATTTCCTTAACTAAATTTTACCTTTGTTGTTGTTTTATTCTTCATTTCAGATTTGCTTGCTATACAACTACATTTGTTGTTTGCTTACTAACTGTCCCATGTAAACGGACTTTAAGGTAATCCCACAAACTTCCACTCTAGGTGCTTACCTTTTTTCTTGAACGGTTCCCAGCAAATAAAGCCATCCATGTAACTTTGAATAGTAAGAGTAAGTGGGAATTTTATTTATCTGTTACCTGGGGAAGTATATTGATCCAGGGACCCTTTTCTGCTATAACTTAAACTGAAAGGAATAAAGTAGCAACAAGACCGTAAATAGAGAAATAAACTGTAGAAAATGATGATGGTGTATGGTCTGCAACCAACTATGATACTCTACAAACTGCTTTATTCTCCTTGTCAATAATCTTAGTATACAGAATGTACAATTTACAGACTAACAATTTGCCTCAGATTACCTTAAATTACAGAAGGTTTAACATCGAAAAATTGTTGTCAGTAACAACAGTAGGAGGATTGGATGCTGTAATGAGTGACGACACTAGCCTTTTAAATACAGGCCAAAATGAGCATTAGTTTCTGTATTTTAGCAACCTGACATTACAGTATTAAACAACCACTAATAAGTAGAAAAACACTGACACTGGAAGATTTGGGGCGACCCAGGCAAATGTCATTAGGTGGGCATAGAAAGCTGCAGCTGTCAAATAATGAAATGCTGTAATATTAAAAAATATATATACCTGTTTATTAAAATAGTAGCTACTGTGCATGTGCAGATTTGTATGTATAAACATAAATGTGTACTGATCTACACACAAATACATGGATCCTTTCAGCAGAATCACAATTTTTTTCTTTCTACAAAAGGATGAGAAAGCCTTTCTTTGCTGCTATTGGCCAGACTGTTCATTGCAGACGG
The DNA here is from genome assembly GCF_019279795.1 of Protopterus annectens. Taxonomy (NCBI): domain Eukaryota; kingdom Metazoa; phylum Chordata; order Ceratodontiformes; family Protopteridae; genus Protopterus; species Protopterus annectens. Next base: position 1,274,084,895 of record NC_056743.1, read on the forward strand.
TCACAATGTATTTCCTACTAAATGTTAACACACATATGGGTGTCCAAAGATCAGTGCAACACTCTAAATGTCACATTTTGTATTGCTTTTTTGCTATTAATTAATCACTAAAACAATGATAAAATGCTAACTTAAAAAGGGAAACAGTACTATAGAATCAGAAGCTAGACAAATAGTTGCATCGTGTTCAGAGACACAGGTATTCCCATCCCATAATTTCTGTACACACATTTAATTTTCTGTTTAGTGTCCAAATTCAGTTCTCTCTGTGTGGGCATTCATATAAAACAATACACTGCTAAACATTCAAAATGATGTGAAAATGTAGACTTTCAACGCAGTTTTGTTAATTATTTATTTCTCTATGAATAACATAACCTGTAACAATTATAACTGGTACTACAGTCCTACCTGTCATTACTTGCAGGACTGCTGTCATATACAATAGAGCAGCCTGCAAAAACAGAATAAGGAGGAGTGTCATTACAGGTTGAAACTGTTGTAGAACAGGAGACAGAAATGTCTAACAGAAACAAAGCGAGGGAATTAAGTTAAAAATTACAGAAAATGTACAACCTGAACATAATTCTACATTTTCTGGTATGCTAAAACAGAAAGCTCAGGAAATTTGAGAATTCTGAGCTGCAGGCAAGTGCTGAGCAGTAAAAATATAGCAATAAGAAACATTTCAGCAGTGTATTAAAAGATGAAGAACCACTACCTGGCCAGAGTTATAAACCCATTTCTGTTAGTGTAAGACAGAAAACTCAAATAAGGGAATACTCTCGGCAACAGATTTCAGTAAGTAAAAAAAATTAAAGTTAAAGATAAATCCTGAAAAAAAATAGGAACGGGTGGTGTTCAGTCATCCTGAGACAGAGGGAGTGCAATCTACACAAAGGAATAAAAGGAAAAGGGTATTGTGTAGTGAGAAACAAAATAACATTGAACAAAATAAGTTGGGTTTTATATATCAAGTTCATAAAGGAAAGGAAGAAGGAAAACAGTAATGTCGAAATAACAACCAGCACTAAAGTAAACTGATACTGCGGTGGTGGTGCTGCGGTAGTGTTGTCGCCTCACAGTTAGACGTTGTCCGTTCGATTCTCAGTCAGAGCGTCTTCTGTGTGTCGACATGTGTGAACGGGCGTTCCTTCATTGAAGGTTGTGCGTTAGGCCCGGCAAGCCAGCATGTAAAACTCTACTGCTAATCATTAACGGACCGGAGTTCTGCTGTGGCGACCCCTAACCGGGAAAAGCCGAAAGACACAAACAAACTAAAGTAAACTTATACTAGTTGTTTGTCTTAGGAGAAGATTTAAACATTGAGACCCCACTGTCTGCATTGGTAGGAGAAAAGACAGTGCCTTCTATGTCATGACAGACTGACCCTGAGGAAAACTCCAGAGCTGACTGACTTCAGATGAGCTAGATAAACTTTAAAAAGGCACAATGGGAGGATGACACATTGAGCAGAGCAAGGGAAATATAATTAAAGCTGTAGGGGTAGAAGCTGTACAAATTGCTCCCACTTCTTACCCATAGTTCGAGTTTAAAATGATGTATTGCATAATGTAAGTAAGGATGCAGAAGAAGTAGTACATTACCTATTAGTACTCAACCTTTTCAGAAGCCTCGCAATGATAAGATGGATAGCTGCATGGCTTACACATAGGACATGGCAAGTATCAAACAGCAACTGGACAGGTGAAATCCTTGGTTACAGTCAGGGTGTCCCACAGGGCTCTGTCCTTTGCCCTTACTTGTTTAGATTGTATTTTTCAGACCTAACTTTTTCATATGAGGTGTTCTATAGTCTATAAGCAGACGACCTGAAACTGGGTAAACTGATTACATGTTTTACAGATAAGGCATGTCTGCAAAATAACTTGACTAAATTGACTATTTGGGCACAGGAGAACAATATGCTGATAAATACATCAAAAACTAAGCATATATGATTTGGGAGACATAACTTGAAAGGTGAATATTTAATACAGCACACAGTGATTGAAACGGTAGACTCATTATGGACTTGGGTTTATGGGTAAATCCAGCTAGATGTTTTTTTTTTTTTTTTGGTTAATGATAGTTATAGAACTATATATTGTATAAAAAGGTCTATAAAGTCTAAGAAATCAGAAATGATAAAGTCATTGTTTGTTAGGTACATTAGACCCAAACTTGAGTATGGAATAACGATATGGTAACCCCATAAAAAAACAAGCATGAGGAAACTGGAAAAATACAGCGAAAATATACCAAGGACATCCATGGATGTAAACGTTTATGTTTTTATGAAAGACTATAATATCTGAACTTGTACAGTATCTCTTATAGATATTTAAGAGGAGATCTTATTCAGGTATATAGGGCATTTAGAGACAGTTACCTTTGGAAATGTTTGGGGTTATCAAAAAGTGCTAGAGAATCACCAGACAACCTATGTAGAAAATTCTATAGGAATGAAAAGTGTACTAATTGGTTCTCTGACACAGTAGCTGATGCATGGAACAGACTACCAAATTACATTAAAGCAAGTACTAGTTTAGATATTTTTAAGAACAGCCTGGGTACTTATTATGGGAACAAGTGTTTTGGTATATTGGCATGCTAGAAGGGCATTGATGCCTGCGCTTGAAATATTTGTATGTATGTATGTGTGCATAGTCTTTTACTAAAAGGACTGGTATGAATGAACAATACTAAAGTATGGATCCTAGCAAGGTTAATGTCAGGAGAAACGAAAGAAGTTGAGAACTTCTGTGCTGGATGCCCTACATGTGAGAAGACAGATCAGGGGGTCGGGAATTGGCATAATGGTTAAAGTGTTTACCTCACAGCCCCTCACCCAAGCTTGAAAAAAATATTTTATTCCACTGAATAATGGTACCATTTGAGTGCATTGCTATTGACATTGGTTTGTCACTGGTAAAATCCAGCAATGGGTTTCAATATATTTTGTACTATGCAAATAAGTACTTTGAAGTTATCTCCCTGTGTAAGAACAATGCCAAATCTACAGCTATGGAGTTAGTTTTATTGTTTCCCAGAGCAGGGTCACCTAAGGAAATACTGACTGACAAGGGGATTCCGTTTATGTCCAGAATAATGTGCCAGTACCTGATCAGGTCACATAGTTAACAACTTCAGTATATACAATTGCTAGACAGGCTGTTAATGTAGTATTTTAACTGAACAATAAAATCCATCCAAAGTTATTGAGGAAGATGGAGAAACTGGAACCAATTAATACCCTAACTCATGCTTGTCATTTGAGAAGTACCACAGACCTCAACAGGGTTCAGTCATTTGTGAATTATTATATAGCAAGCACCCTTGTGGATCACTAGATATTGCAAAAGAGACTTTAGAAAAAGAGAAAACAGCATTTAAAAAGTGCCACAGAACAGTATACAAACTTACAAGACTGGCTGGAAATAGCAATGCTCATTGTACAGAAACATATAACAAGCCAAGACACACTACACAGGCTGTATAATACAAATGTAAGGAAATTGGAATACAAGGCTGAGGACCATGTCATTTGTGGCTCCCTATGCCAAAAACTTATTTTTGGATAAGTAGTAGGACTGTTGTCCAGTTTGTAATGCTTAGAAAAGGTGTGTAGCATGGAGCAAGTGGCTGCTGCACAAATATCATCAATGGAGAAATTTCTAAAAAAGGAATTAGAAGTAGCAGTGGATCTTGAAGGATGGGTTTTAAGTCTTGAAGTCAGAGTCTTGTTACTGACACAGTAGACAAATGAGATTCAAATCTGACAACCATCTAGACAGAGTTGTTTGGCGACTTTAGTCCATAATCTGTTTAGAGAAAATGACACCAACAACTTGCTGCCCTTTCAGAATGATCCGGTTCTGTGTAGATAAAGTCAGAGTTGCCTGTGAACATCTAAGGTATATATAAAAGTTACTCTCCCTTGTTAGAGTATTTTGGGAATAACAGAGCAGGTTTGATGAACTAATTAATATTGTTTTTGGAAGCCACTTTAGGGAAAAGTAAGGATTCGTTCTTTAAAGTGACCCTTATTTTCATGGAAGATCAAGGCAGAGAAACAGACAAGGTTTGTTGCTCTGATATTTGTATAACTGATGTAATAGTCACAAGAAATATTGGTTTTCATAGTAAATACTTCAGGTCTGCAGAGGAAGCTGGTTCAAATGCTGCCTTTGTTAGACCTTCCAAAGCCAAATTCAAATCTCAGGGTGGAGCAGGATCCTTAATGGGAGGATAAAGGAGGAACATTCCTGTGAGAAAGGCTTTGCATAATTTATGAGAGGATAATTTATTTGTTTATTTATTTATTTTTATTTTACATTTGTTGACCGGGCTAGTCTAACTGGATATATGTCCATTTTCAGTAGAGGCCCAGGGAGAAAAGCTCCAAGCATAGGCAGTGACATATCAAATATTACATGCAAATAGCAAACAGAATATAAAGTTAAAAATATTTTTTTTTATGTAATGTACTGTTGATAATGTACTGTTTTAAAATATGAATGGAAGTTGGAAGTAGCAGATAACTGTACTTTATAAGAGAGAAGATAGGAAATGCAGACTATCTGCTACAGAGATAGAATATGGTTCTAATCCTTGGTTAGAAGCTCAGACAGAGAAATGTTTCCCTTTGCTCTTGTATGTGTTTCAAAAGGACTTCTTTTGGGAAGCAGAGAGAATGCGGATTACTTTCACAGAAAGGGATGAATGTTTGACCATTAAGGAAATTTAAGAAACTATGTGGTTAACATGATGTTGTGAAGGTCGAGATGAGGCTAATGGGAGGAGTATGACAGAAGATCCAGATGTGGATCTAGAAGCAAGGGGGTTTCTTCAGGTGAGGCATTAGGCAGGGAAACCATATTTATTTCACCCAGAATGGAGCAATGAAGATCACCTGTGATTTGCAGGTAGATGCTGTCTGGAGGAACTTGATTATGAGGGGCACAGGAGGAAAGGCATATACAAGGCAGGGAGCCACTGGCAGACTACAGCATCCCTGGGTAACTATCCAGGTGGGAAAACTATGGCAAAGTAGCTTCTGCACTTAGTGTTGGAGGAAGATGTGAACAAGTCACAGCAAGGCAGACCCCATTGACTGAAAATTTTGTAAACCATTGCCTGGTATTGGGACCACTCTGAGGTAATAGGATGGGCCTGTTGAGTCTGTCTGCTAGCCAGTTGGATTTCTCCAGAATGTTCATTGCTAGGCAACCTGAATCTAGAGCCCACTGTCACATTCTCATGGCATCTTTGCAAAGTGGGTAAGATTTGGTTCACCCCTTTTGTTAATCCCCATACTACCAGCATACTGTCTGAGTATATAGCTATCACTCAAAAAGTTAATAGGTCCTGAAACTCCTTCACAGACAGGAGGGCCATTCTCAATTCCAGGATGTTGATGTGAATATTCTTCTCTTTCCCATCTGTAAGAAAGGTGAAGTCAGACTCCAATTCAAGTTAGTTTTGCATGACTGAGTGAATTGTGCCTGACAGAGGATCCATTAGTTGAGATCATTGTGTGGAAAGCATCCATTGGAGGAGCCTCATGCAGTATTTGGCATAGTGGACTATTTTAATGGCTGCTGCCACGAGACCCACCACTCTTAGTATCAGTAGCACAGAAGGATTTTGCTGGAGACACAGGATCTGTACAGAATGTTGAAAATTAAACAGTCTTTTCTGGGTGAGGGATACTCTGCGAGAAGTTGTGGCTAGGTGGATTCTGATTAAGGAAACAGCTGAGAAGGTAGAAGCTGTGATTTTGTAACATCTTTACTGAATTATCATCTGTGACATAGGCAGATATATTTATATAAATGTAATCAAACCATATTAACAAGTTCCCATTTACAAACATTATGCATCACATATATTTTTATATATCCTATAATTATTACATTACATTACATGAAATATTCAGTTCCTGTCTTCTCTTAAACCTCATTCCTCCTGCAAATCATTTGTCTGCTTATATTGTTACCAGTTTCCATTTCTTTTAATGTAATTCACTCCTATTCCTCTCCAAAGATCACACTTCCTGTTGTCTTATTTCTGTTACAGTATTCACTACTTCAACTATAGTTAGTTCATAGGTTCATAGGTTCATAGGTAGGTAGGTACTAGGCTATTGGCCCTAGGGCCTATATAAGCCTAGCCAAACGTACCCTGGCTTTCGCCACCCAAGAAAATTATTTTCCTGTGCCACTGTCGAGCAGAGTCACAGAAGTGATCCCCGGGGTGAATTTCCTATCTCCCATCCAATCATCAAGATTTTTCTTGAACAGTGCTAATGAGGAGCTTTGTTTGATATAGATAGGTAGTTTTTTCCAGAGTATGGGAAGTCTCTGGGACAGGAATCTATCCCTCCAGCATGTTCGGTTTATTGTGGTGATGAGGTTTAGGTCCCTAGAGCGTGTAGCTCATAAGGATTGGGATTTCTTTAAGTGGAGCATGTCTAAAAGCTCTGGGTTTGACATAGCTTTGTGTGTTAGGCAGAGATCGCCTCTGAGTAGGCGATATGCAGCGGAGTAAAGCTGCAGTTTTTTGAGACGGTCTGCATAGGGCATCTCTTTGAGGCCAGTAATCCTCTTTGTGAGGTATTTCTGTGGCCTTTCCAGTTGTTGTAGATGTCTTGTGAGGTACATACCAAAAGGGGCATTGTACTCTATAATGGGTCTAATGAGTGATGAGTAGAGGGGAACAATTACCTCTTTTTTCCTGGATGAGAAACCTTTTGTGATGAGGTCTGCCACATAGAAGGAACTACTGTGGCGATGTGATTATCAAAGGAGAGACTACTGTCCACCTGTGTCCCAAGGTCTCTTATCACACTTTTGGTGTTAATAGACTACCACCTATGTGGTAGTTCATGTGTACTGAGATTTTACCAAAAGGAATGACAATGCACTTTTTGGCATTGAGCTTGAGGCCATGGCTTTGATACCAGGCATCTGTCTCAGCAAGGCCCTTTTGTAGGATGTCCACAACTTTTGGAGTTTTGATTATGGCTCCTAGTTTGCAGTCATCTGCGAACTTTGTTAGCCAAAGACCTTCTGTGTTGGCCTGTACTTCAGAGAAGTAGATACTAAACAGGAGAGGACCCAGAACTGAACCCTGTGGTACCCCACTTGTCACTGGTCTGAAGCTGGATTTGGAGTCTGCTACTTTCACAGTGTGGGTTTTGTCAGTGAGCCAGTTGGCAACCCATCTTGTGACATAGGGATTTATACCTAGTTTAGTGAGTTTATCCATAATTCCAGAGTGGGGGGGTGGTGTCAAAAGCCTTGGCGAGATCTAGATAGGCTTTGTGAACCACCTTACCCTCATCTACAGCTTTGGTGACTGCTTCAAAGAAGTCTATCAGGTTTAGGAGACATGATCTGCCTTATACAAACCCGAACTGGGTGGGGTCCTGAGTTTGGAGATTACCAATGTCATTGTTTATAAGTTCCATGATGATACGCTCCATAGCCTTGCAGACCAGGCTCGTTAGGCTAATGGGGTGGTAGTTTCTGGGGTCTGTGGTGGCTCCCCCTTTGTGGAGTGGGATAACTGTCACTGTGCACCATTCAGTGGGCACATAGCCTGAGGTGAGGCTATGATTGAACATGGTACTTAGGTGGGGTGTCAGTTCGTTCTGTAGTTCATGTAGAACACAGCCTGGGATGTTGTCAGGTCCCATGTATGCTGTGTTCTTGGCTTTGGATAGTGTGGTTTTTACCTGTGCAGCCGTGATTACAGGAACTTTGCATTCTTCTGGTATAAGATGGGCCTTTTAGGGGATGACAGAGGGGTAAAGCTAGCACTGAACCTATCTGCCAGGATGTTGGCAATATCCGTTGGTTCTGTATATTTAGTGCCATTCTGCTGTAACTCAGAGCAGATCTGAGTGTTGCCATTGAGATTCTTGACATAGCTATAGAATGCTTTGTGGTTGTCTTTAGAGTCAGTGGTGATTTTGTTTTCATAACTAGCTTTGGAGGATTTTATGAGGGATCTCATCTTCCTACTGAAGCTGACCAGGGAGTTTCTCCAATCATGGGATTTTACTCTTTTTTGCAACAGTTTCTTTCTTCTGTTGTAGAGTTTGTTTATGGCAGAGGACCACCAGATTGGCTTCCTTTTTTTGGAGGATAGCATCTTGGTTCTGTTAGGGATTGCATGATCTATGCACTCATGTAAGTGCTTATAAAGTGAAGTTGTGTAGGATTCAGCAGTCATACCTCTATGGTCCATCAGCATGGGTGTCATGAAGTTTGCCACTTCTGTCTTAAGAAGCGTGAAGATGGCTTTGGAGAAATTTTCTACTGTGTTTTCCCTAATGGGGGGTGGGGGAGGGATGTGGATGTCTAGGGTGATTAGCTTATGGTCGGATCTGACCAACGAGGAATTGACCTCTGGTGTGGAGCACTGGTTGCCCATGTTGGTAATAACCAGGTCTAGGATATTGCTGCCCCTGGTGGGGCTGTGGATAAGTTGATCCATGGCACTGGAATTTATGAATTCCAGAAAACATTGAGCACAAGAGTTGGTACATGAGTAGTTTTCCCAGTTAATGGTAGGGTAGTTGAAATCGCCCATTATTAGGGTGTTAGGGTGTACCCTAATATTTTCCAGTGTATTAAGAAATGAGGAGTGGGAATCCTGGGGCATGGTGGGGATCTGTAGCAAGCTGCAATTTGGATTGTGGTCTTGCCCAGAGTTAGTTGCACTTGGATAATCTTGGATGCATTATGCTGAGCAAATAGCCTGGAGGTGTGGATATCCTTAATGAATATGGATACGCCTCGACCTTTAGTGTTTCGGTCCAGGTTAGGTGGCCGAAAGGTGTGGTATGAATTATAGCCTGGTAATGCAGGGGTACTCTCTGGAGCCTTGAACCAGGTCTCTGTCACTGCACAGATGTCGATGTTCTCCATTTTAAGGAGTGCCTCGAGAGAGTGCATTTTGAGGTTTAGACTTCTAGCATTGAGTAGATTTTGATTTCCATTTCTAGTAATTGCCTTTTTGGCAACCACCAGAATTAAACTTAACAAGGCCTTACTATGTGTAAGCAATTCAGATCCTGTATCCCAACTCAAAAAAAATAATTTCCTTAGTTACACTCATTTGCTTGCCCAGTATTCCTGACTGGGTAGTCTGTAGGGAAATTTTAAAGTCCACCAACTCATTACATTCCTGAAACATATATTCCCAGTTACCTCTTTTTACCCATCACACCTCCAACATTTGCCATCTACCTGAGGAAAAATTCTATGGAGTATGCTTGAATATAAAAGTATCTATGCAAACATTTCCAGGAAAAAAAATGCTAAATCTTCTAGACTTTGTTTCATATTTGGGAGACATAAATATGCCCTCCCATCATTTCTTTGTGAACTGTATATTTAATCTCTCTTCCCAATCTTGTCTGACCTCTTCTGATTGATTCCTATAGATATCATGCAATATTTTATATGTCCTACTAATTATCCCATTTTTAACAGTAGCTTCTGTTCTGGGTATAATTACAAACTCAACCAGTGCAGATCTTTCATTCTTATCCCTTTCTCTATGTCTATAGTCTGATATTAATTCCTGATAAGGAAGGCAATCACTAGCCTGCAATCCTACTGTATTCTTGGCATCTTTCCATTATATTTATATCTTTCCTTCTCTAATTATTTGTTCTCAATATCTTGGTTTCTTTGCCAGCTTCATCCAGTAAATTCCAGCCCCCTTGTCTATTCTCTGTACAGTTGAAGCTGTGATTTTTGATAGTTTATGCATATGCCTACAAGTCGTCAGTGCTGCAAAAAGTATCTGATTTCTAGTAAGGATTGTCTGGTTAATGCAATAAGGAGACAATCATCCAGGTACTTCGAAACACCATTCCCTTATAGCACAGGTGAGCAGCTGTACTGGGATCAAAAGGCAAATCTCTGATTGGAAATATTGGCTCCTGTTCAAATCTGAAGGGACCTTCTGGGCTCCTTTGCAATTTTTATGTGGAGGTAGGCATACTGGAGGTCTATAGGGCACATCTATAAGTAGTTTGCCTTGAGAGAGGGAAAAATGCTAACACATTGATCATTCTGAACAGGGTTTTCTTTACAAAGTAGTGTAGGCCATTGAGATACAGAATTGTTCCAAGGTCCTTATTTTCTTTGGAACCAAAAAGAATCTTGAGTAAATGTCTGACCCGCTCTGGTCTGGTGGGATCTCTTGGATAGCTCTACCAGAGGACCGTTAGACCAATAATGTCTATCTTTAAGCAGATGTAACACCTTGCCTGATTTCCTGCGTATAGCTTTAGATTTAACCACTTACCGACATTCTCACCTGGAGACCATGTTTATAAGCTGGTTTTCAGGCAGGGATCACCCACAAGGTAAAAGGGACTGAGTCATATGCCTGGAAGAGCATTTCCTTGTCCTGATCGGATGAGTCCAATGGCCAAGTTCTCCCTGTTTCATTAATTCAAGGTGTTCACCAAATGTGACATCTCTTGCAGGGGAGAAAGGAAACCTTTTCTTTCATCAAAATCAGTGTCTGAGGATCCTTTAACATGACCTCTTCCTTGGGATCCCTGGCTGTGATTGGCTGAAGATAAAGGAAGAGGTAGATTGCACTGTCTGCATATCCCTGATGGGTACAGCTCTGCTCTGTCCTTGGGAATCTTGATGAATGGATGCACAGCTGATGAATAGGCAACAGGGGGTGGAGCTGGCAATAGCGGAAGTCCTGTTGACAGTCCTGCAGGGAAAGCAGCTGTCATCCTATCCATAACCTCGAAGATAGATCTGGAGAGTCCATCTGCATTGATGGCCCCTCCTTGGAACCATCTCCTCCCTGGCCAAAGCAGAGATGCATGGAACTGAAGAGTGCATCCCCGATACCATGAAACCAGATGGCCTTGGGGTAGAGATCAGCACTGGTGGATTGAAAATAAAGGACCCTGACATTAAAAACTGTTCCAAGTGAGTTGTACCCGCAAATGGTACTAAGGATTCAATGTTGAGCAATGAATTCCAAGACCTGTTCAATACTGAAGGGGAACTGGCGTTGAATGACCCAGATGCAGAACTATCTGCACCACACCAGAAATGGCTGACAATGCTGAAAATACAAAATCCATTTAGATCACTATCTCTGTGGCCACTGATGCAGAAACTGGTAGAAGGAACTAAAGGGGGGGAGGGGGGAGCAACCCGATCAACCCTATTGCAGAAGGGGGGATGGGATGATGCCCAGTTCCATTTACATCTTCATTAAAGCCCTCATCATAGGTACCCAATCAGTTTTTAATGTTCTTTGGAATGATCATATGGAATTCAAGGAAGAAGTTGTGAGAAGCCTAGAAAAAAGACAACAGGACAGTTGCCTTTCAGAAGGCTGTCTACTGACTGCCTTAGCTGGAGACTTACCTTTAATTACAATCATCTCTAAAACTGGAAAGTTTTGCTTCGTGCCAAGGAAGGTGAAGTCTCTCTTCTTAGTGCTTTAGGGGAAGAGGTGGACATCTGGTCTTTATTGCTATGCTCTCTACCCTCCCTGTCCTTATTCTTGTCCTTTTGCTGTCCTTATTCTTGTCCTTTTTCTGTCCTTATTCTTGTCCATTTTCTGTCCTTATTTTTGTCCTCCTCCTGTCCTTATTCTTGTCCTTTTTCTGTCCTTATTCTTGTCCATTTTCTGTCCTTATTCTTGTCCTTTTCCTGTCCTTATTCTTATCCTTTTTCTGTCCTTATTGTCTGTTTTCTGTCCTTATTCTTGTCCTTTTCCTGTCCTTATTATTGTCCTTTTCCTGTCCTTATTCTTATCCTTTTTCTGTCCTTATTGTCTTTCTGTCCTTATTCTTGTCCTTTTCCTGTCCTTATTCTTGTCCTTTTTCTGTCCTTATTCTTGTCCTTTTTCTGTCCTTATTTTTGTCCTCTTCCTGTCCTTATTCTTGTCCTTTTTCTGTCCTTATTCTTGTCCATTTTCTGTCCTTATTCTTGTCCTTTTCCTGTCCTTATTCTTGTCCTTTTCCTGTCCTTATTCTTATCCTTTTTCTGTCCTTATTGTCTGTTTTCTGTCCTTATTCTTGTCCTTTTCCTGTCTTTATTCTTGTCCTTTTCCTGTCTTTATTCTTGTCCTTTTTCTGTCCTTATTCTTGCCCTTTTTCTGTCATTATTCTTGTCCTTTTTCTGTCCTAATTCTTGCCCTTTTTCTGTCATTATTCTTGTCCTTTTCCTGTCCTTATTCTTGTCCTTTTTTCCTTCAGGTTTTTCTGCTTGCTCAGCAAGAAGTCCTTCCACAATACATTTGGTCTTTCTGTTAGACAGAGAATAGGGTCCAGAACCTTTGCAAATAGAGCTGTCCACACAAACGTTCTCTGAGCTTAGGCCAAACACAAACATTTCACGTTCATATTGAGGTGAGATCTTATGGCCACACTTCATGCACTTCATAAAAGTCGTATCCATGTTTGTGCCGTGTTTGGTTTTCAGTGCTAAGTACAAACAACAAGGCAAAAAATGCCGACAGCAACAACAGTTAGAACTAACTGTAAGAATGACTAATTCTATGAAATGTATTGTTTTTAATAGAGTACTAAACACAGAACATGCCAAAGAAACAACACCAGGAAACCACCCTAGTACTCAGAGCTGAGGCACTCATAATCCCTACAAAAGACAAGATCTGAAGGGAAGGCTCAAAGGGGATTATGGAAAGTTTGCAAGAGCTTGAGGCACTAAAGCACTAATGAATGGCAGGATCCAAGGAGCACCTCAGTACCCCAACTGTCAGATATGTAGTACTCCGAAAACTGTCAGCACCCCAAATATGAAATGAGATCCCCAATATTTTATGGATGTGTTGCCTCTGCTGCTTTATTTGACACCACAGATGAATGAGTTAAAGATAAAAGATTGTAGTTTTAAATGTATTTTCATAATTTGGTGTAAGCAGCCTTTTCAGTTATTTTACTTAATGTTTAGTATAACAGATTAGATGTTTTTGTGATGCATTACACTTTGTGTTGTTCTGACAAAAGTTTGCCTAAAGTTGCTTCTGCAAATGTTGGGCACTATGTTTTATATAGTACAGAGTAAGGGATAGTAACAAAATCCTTCAAGCAGTACATTAATGCTATAATTATAGCCTGGGAAATAGTGGTGTATATTGGCAGTGGCCACTAGGACAGTTGAGTAGGTGGAGAGGAAGGCATTAATTTGGTCTTGTTTATTCCAAATATTGCAGGCATTTAGAAGTAATTAGGATATGTTGCTGATGTTGTGTACTATACAAGTCAGAGAATGACTCTGGGGTTAATTCAGTGTTTGTTCTTATTATGACAATAAAGAGTATTGGGAGGTTTAAGACCATATGGTGCTATGCAACAATCCTGGGTTTGATTCTCATAGCTTCCATTTGCCTGCTCATGCCTCTGAGCTAGGGTTACCACCTGACCACTTTGCGAGAGTCCCTCTTTTGGCAGTTGTGTCCTGCAAAAAAATTGAAAAAATGGCAAATGTCCTGAGATTTTAGGACAAAAATATTTCCTATATTTTATGTAATATTTGCATAAAACAGTTATTTTGTATCTGAAACACCTAAATGATATAGGAAACAGAATAAGCAACTAAAATAGTACAAGAATAAGCTTTTATTTAGGCAAAAAATTGAAGTTCTGTCATTTGTACTGGCCTTGAGTATGTTTCGCCCTACAAAATTTGACGTTTGTCTGAAAAATGTCCCACTTTGGGCATTTGAAAAGGTGGCAACCCTACTCTGAGCAGATCTCTTAATCGGACATTGCTCCAGAGTTGCACCTGTGTGTCTAGTGGACCGACTGGTTAATAAAGGGATATTATTATTATTATTATTATTAGACAAACCAAAGTTTTAGGTTATCAGAACCTGTGAGACATCCTGTGGAATGTGGTCAAGAATGGGCTCAACGTATTTATATCCAATGTGTTTTGAAGTAAGGTAGTGGTGTTTATGCGGTTAGAGTGGCCGAGGTGTAAAGGGTGTTGGAAGTTGAGGATTTGGTGGCAAATTTAAGGTTGGACAACAAGTTAACTTCTTTCCAAAATTGTTTTGGTTTTCTTAGTATGGATATTTATTCAGATTTTACATAGTTGTCCTTATATCATTGTATGACTTTGTCAGATTGGTTAAGGAGAGCAGTGAATGTATGTGTGTCGCTGTGGCTGTTTATTTCTATTTGTATTAGGATTTGCTACATTAGTTTAGAAGGGCTTTCCTTCATTAGCCAATTATTTTTGTTCTACTTGTAAGGTCTTGATACTATGGGAAAAAGATGCTCTTAAAGCTGTCGGAGAGTATTATGGTCTTTGCTGCTAGTTTGGTGTCCTGTAAGGAAAGAACTGGTGTTCAGTCTGTGGTGGCAAGGTGAGATTCGATGTTGTTAATCTTTGCTGTCATTTATTTTCCAAATGAGACCAGTTTAGTTGAATCTTGTAGTGTATCAGGATGAGTCTGCATGTATATTAGGGACAGTAGCATAGTTAGGGTGTTGTGAAGAGGGCAGCCACCCCAGGCATTAAGTACTAAAGGGTGTGATTATCCAATCCCAGTCCTTCTTTAGTGTATACCAGCATTTATAAATAAATGACAGTATTGTATCTGTAGTGAAAACTGAAATGATGTATTGCTCCATGCATACCTCTCAGCTGTACAGATTTTCACAGAATATCCAGATTTTTGCCTCATATTTTTTGTCTGTTTCTCATAAAATTGTAGTTTTCTGACAAATCATTGACAATTCATTGAGGAATAAAGTCAGAAAATAATGACATACACTTGAGTTTCAGACTTATACCCTTCAGAAAATTTATGTTAACACAAAACCTTTTATTCTATCAATTTCCTAAGTTTGTAAGAGCAATATTTCAAAATTGTCTCAATTTTTGGACCCTTGTCCCCCTATTATTTATGGCTTTGTCCAGATGTTTTGCTCTAAGAGGTTGAGAGGTATGGCTCCATGCGTGATAGAGTATAAAAGTAGTAACTGTAAAACAGTAGCAGTTGTCTGCTACAAATTTAGAAAACAGTCCACTACAATTTAAAAGAAGAATTGCTCTTCAACACTGAGAAGCATTTTTTTTGGGAGGGTTCCAGATTTGGAGACACATTGGGTACAAAGACAGTTACACCTCAGATTAGGAAGGCATGTTTAATGGTTAAAATATGTCTTAATGTTGTAGGAGGCAACTAGTAGCAGTGTTGGCATAAATAAAAATAGATAAATTGACAGGAGGAAGGTACAGTTGTGTTCAGATTCCATAAAGAGAATGAGAAAGAGTGGGTGTGGTTTCTGAAGTGGTATGCTAAAGGGAGGCTAAATGTGGGAGTGAAGAATGGGGGGTTTCCATAGGTGTGGAGAATGACATTAGAAGGGAACAAAGTAAGAAGAAAGGAAATGGTCGTATAGTAATGAAGGTGTTAGAACAAATAAACTTGTGATATGTAAATGAGCTTGTGTGATTTAAATGCTCTAGTACAGAGGAGAAAGGAGGGATTAAAAAGGTTAGAGGTTAAGAGTAGTAAATGAGAGCTTACTAAAGTGATAAAATAGCAAATAAGGATGATATTAGTTATAGCTCTCAGAGAATGTGGATTTTGGAGAGGTTGGTAATGGTGATTAGCAAAGCACTGTTTGTATAATCTAGGTATTGATGTAGTTTAAGGACTGAAATATTGAATGAATGTTTATTGTGTAGACATTTCCCTGAATTTGGTATACTGTGTGCCTCTTGTCACAATCTCCAATAGTACTTGCAATCGTTATTTGGGGCATTTAATGTTAGTTAGGGCAACTACAGACAATGCACTGTTGTTATATTGAAAAATAATGCTCTTTGTAGTGAAGAAAAATGTATGCAAAAAGATCGTTCATGAGTCACAGCTGCATAAAGTTATTTTTATTGTTGCACTGTCAAAATTAGATATGCATATGTAACTGAGTCTTGTTTTTAAGAGGCAAAGATAATGTCATAAAAAATTACGACAATAAAGCATATAAAAAAACCAAAAATACAAAAAATAAAACATAATTAATATAGAAACACTTCTTTGCAAATAAGTAAACTTGAAAACCTGTAATTGCTTTCCTACTAGACAATACCCAGCAGCCTATTTCTCTATTTTCTGACACGTTACTTATAGGCCTACTATTGTATTTTCTGTCAGATACTAGATGCAGGCCAGTTCTCACATTTTGTGTGAAACAGTACTTGTAATTATTCTTCCACATTACCTTTCAGTGGGTGTCTGCAACACAAAGGTAGGTTTAATTGTCATTATCCTTACCAGATAAGTTCTGTAGGACTGTTGTCGAAGTCTCTAAAATAAGGAAGTTTTCACATTTTTAACAGACTATACCTGCAGGCTTACTGTACATTTCTTACTAGAAAGTACCTAAGGTTCTATTGCTCTACTTTCTCATTCACAGTCAGGCAACACCTGGAAGCCTTCTGTCACATTTCCTACCAGAAAGTACCAACAATGGTTTTGTAGCACAACTATCATATTCCTTAAAGTACCAGCAGTGGTTGTGTAATACAACTATCATATTCCATAAAGGACCGGCAGTGGTTGTGTAATACACCTATCATATTCCATAAAGTACCGGCAGTGGTTTTGTAGTACAGCTATCATATTCCTTAAAGTACCGGCAGTGGTTGTGTAATACAACTATCATATTCCATAAAGTACCGGCAGTGGTTTTGTAGTACAGCTATCATATTCCTTAAAGTACCAGCAGTGGTTGTGTAGTACAACTATCACATTCCTTAAAGTACCAGCAGTGGTTGTGTAGTACAACTATCTTATTCCTTAAAGTTTCAGCAGTGGTTGTGTAGTACAACTGTCATATTCCTTAAAGTACCAACAGTGGTTCTGAAGTACAACTATCATACTGCTTAAAGTACCAGCAGTGGTTTTGTAGTACAACTATCTTATTCCTTAAAAGAGACTGCCTGTAGTACTGCTTTTACATTCCCTGTCATATCTGCCTGGAGGAAAAGGGTAATGTTTCATATGAGGTAACAACTAGAAGCCTGATTTTTCACTTCCTTGTAGACAGCACACTGAGGTTTAATTTCACAATCCCCACCGGAAAATAGCTGTGCTACTATCACTACTATCATATTCCCTAACATAAATCAGCAAACACGTTGCATTTCCTTTTAGACTCTGTCTGTGTTTTCAGTGTCACATTCCCTGTTAGGTAGTTCATGCAGGTTTACCTTCATATTCCCATTATAATTCATATGTAGGCAGTTTATCATACCCTTGTTTAATTATAGCTGCATTGCTGGCACATTCCCTGTCAAGCAGAACCAACAAGTCTGATATCACATTTTCTGGTGGACAGTGCATGCAGGTTTAATGTCACATTCTCTTAAAGCACTAAAAAGTACATGCAGACCAACTGACACATAATTTGACAACATATCTGCAACCACTATCTGTCAGATAATCTGTCAGATGGTGCCTGCAGTAGTACCACAGTCATATTGCCTAGCAGTACGCCGAGGCTTATTTTGGTATTTTGTAGTAGACAGTACCTGTAAAGCTCTTGTCACATTATCTGCCAGTCCATCTGTCACCTTTTATTTCAGACAGCACTTATAAGCCACTTGTCATTATGCTAAGGAGTGTCATACATTTCTTAGCAGCAAACAGCTCTCAAGGGACTTAAGTACATTAAAGTTAAGTAATATTTAAACATAACAATATATTTACCAAGATTAGTGAATGCCTTTATATCTCATTAAAATTAAATTGGTGTATTCAAGTAATTATGAGGATTAGTTTAATATGATGATTCCAGTACCTGTTTTACTATATCAAGTCAGGTTGTCACAAAAGAGCAGTACCAATCTAGATAATACATTTGTTACACTTAAAACTATAAGCCAGGCTTATCCTAAATAATGCCCTTGTGTTTTCGGTACAGGGGTTGGACACAGAGGTGCCAGGGTATATACTGTTGAGCAGCAACAAGTACAAGGTCAGAAAGATGGAAGAAAATCATCCCATGAAGAGGATATGTAGCAGAAAGCATCAGAAAATTGGGTAAGCATTTTGGAAGTTAATGTAGAGGAAGAAGGAGTGAAGACAAACTGATACACTGCATCAGCTCCCATGTGTGAAAAGGGAGGAGGATGTGAAATGGGGAACTGAAGGATAGTAAAGCAGTGGGGTATGAGGAAACAGGATTGCACTCATGGTAGAAATGAATCTACCAGATTCAGACTGGGTAGAAATAGAGCCCAAGATGACTGAGGTCTTGGACCATGAGTAGTTCTGCCCACTTATGTGGAACTTTAGAAAAAAGGATACCATTTTGGATATATTCCTAATCAAGAAAAGTTAATCTGAAGGTGCCATTACCCAAAATGATATCTTCACTTTGTGGCTTACAGTGGTGGGAACAGCAAGTACACAAAGACAGAAATTATGTCTTTTTTAAGATTTTGGGGTCATGCTGAGCTAGAAAAGAGGGTCAAATATAAATTAAGGGTCGAGGGAAATCTAAAGAATAAACAAACAATGGAATGAATCAGAGGTGGAGTACTCAGAACTAAGAAAGAGGGTTTGAAGAAGAAGAAACAAAAGGGCAAAAAGAAGAGAATGACAATTTGCCTGCTTAGGGATGTGAAGATAACAACTAGGGCAAACAACAAGAGGTGGAAAAAAGAAATGGAAGGTAAAAAAGATATAGTAAAAGACACAAGCAAAGGAAAATAAAGGAGATGAGGACAGCAAAGGAACAGTTTAAAAGAGGACTGGTAGAATTGGTTAAAGGGGAAATAAAGGCTTTTTAGGTACACACAAGAAAGGAGGGGGTCAAGCTGAAAGCATCCAAAATGACTTCAGAGTAGCCCAACTCATTAATCTCCATCCACCTAATGCAACCATAAATGAAATATGACGCATTCAAAATGGATGCTAATTCATCAAACTGCTCAATTCATGGCAGTTCAAACAAAGCTGTGAAAGTCTATATAATGTATTTTTTGTGTAGGGCCATGTAACCCCCCATACATATGCACATACATATCCCCCTACTTAATTATAGCAACTCCATGATTACGCTACATTGCTAAATAAAGAATTACAAATTTTCTATATTCACCAAGGTTTTGTGGTCTTCTAGAGTTATATACATAGGAGTGTGTGGGATGAAAGTCCATGACCCCCTGCAAAAACATAATTCATATATTAGGATTTTGTTTAATGTAACAGTGTGACATAAATGCATGTATTTCAAGTGTCATGGTATTTGATTAACTATCAGAGTGGTCAATTTGCTGGACTGGGACCATTGAATTGTGCTAAAATTAAGTTATTTTGCTGGAAGGGACACACTTGGCCAGGCTAAGCAATATAGGAGAGAGACTGTAGAAGATGGGAAAAGTAGATGTGTTGAACTGATACTTTGTTTTAGTCTACAAAAAGGAAAACAAGTGGAGGGCTGTTCCTATGCTTTGTTCTGAACTTTTTTTAGCCATTTCATTAATTTAAATATATGTTTTCCTATTTGTTGATCTAAGACTTGTCAATCTAATAAATTACAACTTTAAATGTAGCACTCATTGCATTTATTTCAGTATATGACAACCTATTTCTCCATTTTCCACATTCTAATATGATTAAAAAAAACAATTCTGCTTATTTGGAAAACAAAGAAAAGACATGGAATTCTTATTTATTTTCTTAATGTGAACTGTATGTGGAGACAAAACAATGGCTGGAAATATATATCATAGTTTTGCAATATTCTCAAGTATAACCTATTTCAAAGGTAAAATGTATTTCAGTACATTTTGTAATAATTGTATCAAAATCTTCTTCCATGTAGACATAATTAATCAGAATACTATTTAAATTATTTGTTAACCAGGGTCGACTTTTTGATTCATTTATATTGTGTAAGTTTTGCCATTATTAAATTTAAGATTAGAACTTTTCCCAGATTCATTCAATGTGACATCAACATGTTTTATGGACATTTTAATATTAGCAAATATTAGGAGAATATCACCAGCAAAAAGTAAAAGGTTTGAATTAGTTATCAGTTATTGCAAATCCTTTAATACTGTTGCTTTGTGTTATGAAATTTGTCAACATTTCCATAGCTAATGCAAGTACAACTGGAGATATGGGGAATCTTGCTTAGTTTCAACTTTCAGATCAGTTGCTTAAGGCTAAACGTCCCCTATATTAACACGGTTTCTATCAAAATGTGTAATAGCATCTGGAAAACTTAAATTCACTAAAAACCTTAAATATATAGCACCACAGGGTTGCCAGTTTCCCCGTCATTATTTGCTCTCTATGTGGAACTACTATCTCTGGCAATCTATAGCTCTTAAATAGCTCTAGTGGGGGTCTTCAGAGATTAATTTGTCATTTTTTGAGGATGACATTCTAAAATATTTGGCTTACCAAGAGGCAGATGTCCCCATACTATTTGATTTGTTAAAAGAGTTTGGTAAATGATCTGGGTACAAAATCAATACTTCTAAAATATAAGTAATATGTATCAACTATACCCTGGCTGAGCAAATGCAAAGAATTTTCCATGGAACAGGTAACCATAAACAGATTAAATTTCTAGGTATCAAGGAGATGGGTCTTTCAATGATATCCTTAGTACTTCCTATAAGCATCTATTGGAAAAGGCGTAGGTGATCATAGTGAGCTGGATAAATATATTGTTAGATCTGGGCCACAGACTTCAGGCAGTCTAAACACCCTATTTGCCTTTACTTTTTCTAGCTAAGAGCATCCGCTCTACCAACAGCTTTGTTTCTACAAGTTTAAAAGAATAGTGAATCATTTTATATGACAGAAGGAAAAACTCAGGGTTAACATTATCTCACCATTGGGATGGACTTGCTTTACCAGATTTATTCTGTTACTGGAAGGCAACCCAAATAAGTTTGCTATGTAAGTGGAACCACCAAAAATATTGTTTGGTATGGAAACTCATGATAGCTGACAGGGCAAATAATAGAGAGATACAACCTTCTAGGCTGTTTTGGGAGGAATGCTTTAGGGATTAGATCTGAATAATTCAATTGTAATGAAAGTTTATCTCTGTGCTTGACTTGCTTTTATTTATTTTTATTTATTTTATTTTTATTTATTATTTTGTATATTATTATATATTACTTCAAATAAAGTATCTTACTTGGACAGGTCAGTGTTTTGATTATCTATGGATACTGTGTCCATATTGTGCAAATGCCCTTTCTTTTTAATTTACAAAGAAAAAAACATGCAGCACCTAATAAACAATGGAACATTAAGCAGAATATATGTTCTTTTATTTTTAATAAAGCTTTTCATATCATGTAAACTATGTGATTAGATATAGAACTGCATCTCAGTCACTGTTTGCAAACATAAGTCAACTTTCATTTTTCTTATTTCATATATTAGTGCATGTGTTTGCAGCCAGACGACTATGCTGACATCATTCGTACACCCTAGGCAAATTAACACTTTCTAGTGAATAGTTCTGTTTCTATATACACATCTGTCAACATTCATATAATAATGATCACTTAAATGAAGTTGATTATCTTACAAAGTTGAGATGTATGTCCTGTTCTGGCTTGTAAAAAACAGATGTGCACAGGGCAAAGAGATTTCATTTAGTCTTCAAGAATAGCCCAGGAGATGCAATAACTCATTCTACTGTCAAACATGCAAATAAATGCAACATTGCTATTTTTTCATAATAACAAAACTGTACTCAATGAAATGACCCATACCAGTGTAAAATAAATATATTAACGCCATACACTTGCATCTTATTACATGTATTTCATATATTTATCAAGAGTGATAAATGAATGAATAAATAATTGCAGAATCGGATGGAGGAAAGAATTATCAAAAGGACTTTTTATGTTCAAATATATACAAGTCAAGCTTCAAGTATAATTATGTTGCAAATAATTAGGAAAAAATAAGAACCATTATCAGTAATAAGTTTTCTTGACATTTTCATGTTTTTGTTGGTTTTATTTACTAGATTAGTAGATTCTGATTTTTGACAACAGATATCTAAACATCTTTTTTTCTGAATGTGTCTTAAAAATGTAGAACTCTAATTTGTGTGTTCTGAGTTATGGATTATTTTGCTGCTTAAGAGAAAGTACCAGCTTCTCCCAGTATATAAAAGACTCTTATTTCATTAGGTAGAAATGGTTTTGAGAATGTGAGTTTTTATGTTGCTGTCCTTGAGAGCTATTATTAATTGCGAGCAAGATTTCCTTTTTTCCATGGATGCAGCAGAACAGTCATTGTCAAACCTGATGGCATTACTGCCCATTTTGATAGCAGCATTTGACTTCTTCTTCTTCTTTCAGCTTTTCCCAGTTAGGGGTCGCTAGAGCGGATCACCTGTCCGCTCATGATTGGCAGTAGAGTTTTTATGGTGTCGAGTTGCCAGCCTGGCACCCAACCTTCCACGGAAGGCACACACACACACACACACACACACACACACACACACGCACACACATACACACACACACACACACAGACAAGCACACATGCCTAGGGCCAGTTTAGAGTGTCCAATCCACTTACAGCATGTCTTTGGGATGTGTGAGGAAACTGGAGCACCCGGAGAAACCCACGTGACCACAAGGAGGACATGCAGACACCGCACAGAAGGCACCCCAGCTGAGGATCGAACTGGAGAACCTCTTGCTGTGAGGTGACAATGCTAACCACTGCACCACTGTGGCCACCCTGATAGCAGCATTTGACAAAGTTCTCAATATGCATTCCTTGCCCAATAAGAAATTAATTTAACAATTACAGATCCTGCTGGAGAGTTTGAGTTAGCAGATGGTTTCACTAATAAATAAGGGTTATTTCTATTCCAAATTTAATACATTTGAAAACAATATAGTTGGAAACATTATTATATTGTTTCTTTCCATTTTTCATGAACCAGATAAATCCTGAAGTTGTTCTTCTCTGTCTGTTTTCTAATAACTATGTGCTCTGTTTTAGTAGGAAGTCTGTGTGATACTCCTCATCCTTCAGTTAGAAAGTGCTTTCTCAAGGTCCTTTATTTGAATCCTCTGTTTTTGTATCACAGACATTTAGTGTTCAGCTTGTTTGCAACATCTATCATCTACAGAGTCCATTTTTTTGCTCTCTTCCTGGACCTGTCTAATGACTTCACTAATTTTACCCAAATGGCCCATTCATTACATCAAGAATAAGAAATAGGCATCACTGGACTAGGCAAGTGTCCTACTACCTATTTACCCCTGTTTGTGGTGCTTCATTAGTCCATTTGATAGCTCACTGGTGAGAACTGGATGATGGGAAGCAGGCCAGTTACCATGTCTAACAGAGTCACCTACTATCCCATGGGAAGCTTCCCTGCAGTTGCTCTTTCAATTCTATTAAATGCTGCCCTAATTAAAACAAAAATCCTCTATATAATGATTTTCCTAGCCATTCTTAGTAGTAATATTTGCTAAGCAGACCCCTGCTCTGCAGATAATACACCCAGCTCCCTTCTAAGTGCCACCCACACAGCCAACCAGAGCCACCTCCCTCTCCCAGGATGAGTGAGTCTGCAGAGGTTGGTCATTCCCATCCTGCCTTCTTCATCTCTTCAAGTATCCAAGCTACTGGTTACTAAAGTCATAGCCAGGTCTTCATCCCTCTGTACCACAGGCCTGGAGTTATGTGCAGAATCCATTTTGTCATTAAATGGTCCATTTTCATAAATAATGGTTACAATTAAATAAACCCTTTCAAGATATCTTTTTCAGTTACAGTTCTTTATGAAATGCCTTGACAGAACTCATTTTCAGAACTGATCTAGTGGTAGATAATGTGGAAAAATTATTAAAATAGTCCAATCCCCAAAAGACTTATAAGCTTAATGAAGTCTAAGTGCAGCACACCTTCCAAAGTAGGCTTGCTGAAAGTAAAATCAAACTCTCCTGATAGAAATCAACATCTTTTGCAGACTGTAGCTGTCACGCCACCGTGGTCATCTTGGATGTCTCTCCAGTACAGCCCATTTTTACTATTATTTACTTTGTTTAAATAAAAGTTAGATTTTTGCTTCTTAAATCATTCATTTCAGACAAAGTGAGTTGGATAACCCTAAATAAAAGCAAGTCTTCCTGAATGTTAAAACTCTGAAAATGTTACACCTTCAAAAAGAAATATTCTTATACTCATATTAGAATTTACCCCAGCACTGAAAGTGAATCCTTGTAGCAGTAAAGAGGATTGCCTAGAAACTCTCTGCTAGTGTTGTACTACAAACATATAACATAAAACTTTGAGTGATGTGAAATGTATTTGTCTCAACTCCACCAACATTTTGTGAAACTAAAGCTTATATGAAGTACAATGAGTGACAAAGGCAAGACTGTGTTGTCTCACAACAAATAAGCAAGTGGATAAACTGCTATGTGATGTAAATCACCCACTATATAAATCAGATTTGTAGGTCACATTTTGGTTGCATCACTAGGCTTATAAGGGCTCAAGTGGTTGTTAATCTAGTATGTATCCATGAACCTACAGACCTATAAGACTATACTTTGTTTCAAAAACTAAAAATGTTATACAAAAGCATGAAACTGACGGGCCAGTGTTTGCTTTCCCAATCAGGAATTGATATCAGAATAGAGACAAAACGAAAGGGATAGGGGGACCCTAAATGAAAGACCTGCACTGTTTGAGTTTTTAACTGAATCTGGAACAGAAGCTGCTGTTAACAAATGGGCAGTTATTAGGGCATATAATGTATTGCACAATAATTATAGGAATAAATCAGAAGAGGTCAGAAAGGATTGGGAAGTCAGATTAGATTTGCAATTCACAAAGAAATAATCTGAGAACATATGTATGGCTCCCAAATATGCAACAAAGTCTAGAAGTGTTTGCATAGATGCTTCCATACCCCAAACAGACTACAAATAATTTTTCCTTAGGTAGAGGGCAAATGCTGGAGGTGTGATGGGGAATAAAGATGTAACTGGGAATGTAATGAGTTAGCAGACTTTAAAAGTTCCCTATACTATAGAGTAGTCTGTCAGGAATAGTGGTTGAGAAAATAAGTGTTACTAAGGAAATTATTTTTGTGCTGGGATACAGGATCCGAATTGTGTAGACACAGGCCTTATTAATTCTGGTGGCTGCCAAAAAAAAAAAAAAAAAACAATTACTACAAAATAGAAATAAAAATCTAAACAACTATACCTGAAGTAGTGAATATTGTAAGAGAGATAAAAGAACAGGAAGTGGAATCTTTAGAAAAGGGTAGGAGTAAATTGCATAGAAAAATATAAATCGTGGGAATAATACATGAAGTAAAATGTTTTGGAGGAGGAATAAGGTTTAAGGGAAAGCAGGAACTGAATAATTTATGTGCTTTTGATTAGATTATACATTACATATATTATATATCCTACAATGTTTATATACGTGAACTTATTAATATGGTTTGATTACTTTTGTTAATATGGTTTGATTACTTTTATATTAATGTAAGTTTGCCTATGCCACAAGTGATAATTTAAAAAAAAAAAAAACAGAAATTGTGAGAAAGATAACAGAAGCCTTTTCAGAAAATGAGGTTGCATAGCAAAGGCCAACTTGCAGTAAGAGAAGGTAACTACTATAGCACTTCTCTAGGGCATTATAGATCCACTAGAAAATGTCAGAATAATGACTGAAAATGTTAAAAATGGAAAGGTAGCCAGAGGGCACTGTCTCTAAGCAGAGAAAATTAGTGGTGAAGCTGGAACATATATTCTCTGGAAATGAAAATTAAATACGGTATTAGAAAATTGGTGGCTGACCTTGACTAGCAAAAGAACTGTCAAATTAAGACAAGTAAAGAAACTGCTACATTGTCCAAGAGGCTCTCTGAACTTTCCAAATAAGTTCCAGCAGTGAAACAAAATAGTAAACTTGAGAATTCTATACAAAGTGATGCTACAAGTATATGTGAACCAATGATTATGTTAAACCAGAGAACTGATGCAACTATGTCTGAGCATCAACAGAGCTGGGATTCCCTGAAAAAAAACAGAATCAAGAATTAAGAAAAGGTTTGGGAGGCATGAAGAAGTCACAGGAACAGTCAGAGCTGCAGAGCCAAATTAAGACAGGTCAAAACAAAAGGGAAACAGTTCTAGTAGACGTGGAAAACATGATGTATACATTCGGAAATAAGTAAAGTGAATTGACTCTTCTACTTAAAAGGCAAGAGAGAGATATAACAATCAGACCAAAGATGAAGCTGTGTGTTTAAAGACAGATAAAGATGAACTATAGGTTCATAGGTACTTACTAGTTGATTGATCTGTGAGGATCTTACCAAGCCATGTTTTACATTCCCACTGTAGTTTTTAGTCCTTATATTGTGTGTATGAATAACCCAGAGGTGGGCAAAACAAGGATATTTTGGACATATACTTGTTGCCCCATCCACGGGGGACATGGGTGCCAAACCAGGGGTTAATCTCCAGTTTTATATATCCAAAGATTTGAAGACTGTTGACGTTGTTGTTATTAAAAGCAAAATATACAAAGAAAGTGAGTTGCTAAAAGCACTACTCAGTGACTGAGAACAAAATTAAAGATTATACACAAACATTAGTTCACAATGAAGTGATCAATTCCCTAAAGCAAAAGCAAGATACCTTTGCCCAATGTGTACAACAAAAGAAATGTGAAAGTGAAAATAAAAAAATAGTGGGTACTTAACAATTAGGAACTTCAAAAGGCTGTGTGAAAAGAAGAACAAATATATAAATGTGAACTAAGTGCATGTAGTCAGAACACACACAGGATCCGGAAGGAAATTCAAAAGGAATGATAGCGTTATGTGTTACAGCAAGAGTTTAAAACACTGATTGAACAAACTTAAGCCTTGAAAAGTACACAGAGTAGTAGTAATATTGTTATGAAAGACCTACAGAAGGGAAGTGGCTCTCTCAACCAAAAAGGATGACTCAAAGAGAATGTCAAATATATTCATGTTTCAAATACCCTAAAGATAGCTAAACAGGGCTATGTTAGAATTCAGACTACTGAGCTTGGTCTTATTGTAGAACAAATAGATATATAACCTAAAGTTGCAATAAAAAACAAATTAAGTAAAACCAGCAGTGCATAGAACACCTCAGATACTCCTAATGTATAATGTAGTCCAATAAAGAAGCCTAAACTAAAAGAATTATTCCTTTGTCTGATGTATATTTTTCCTCAGAATGACCTACATATATCAAAACACAAACATAAAAAGGGTAAAAAGAACAAGAATCGCAACTATGTTTTTTGCAGCAAGAACAAAAAAGTCTTCCCGTAAAAGTAAACTCAGTGAGTTAACCAATAAATGAGAAACAGGCTAAGAAACAAAATGGTAAAAGTGAGAAACAGCCTGTTCTTCTACATAAGGAAGGTAAAAGTCCAGCCAAGCCTTATGCTACAGCAGACTAGACCTCACTAAAGACTGAATGAAAACATATTCCAGCATAGTTATGGATATTGACTACTATCACAGACATACAGATGGCTGATTCAATGAAATCTGACAATGAAGATATGATAAACAGGACTAGTGTCAGTGGATATCATACCCAAGATGAGTCCTGCTATGAAGTGCCCAAACTTCCTAAAATGGACAAACGTAACAGAGCAGCCTAATAAATCCAAAATCCAGATTTGCATACTACAGAGCATGCTGCACCAAGCTGTACTTTAATGGCAGACCTTACACGTTTAAAAATTGCTAAAAGACATTCTCACCCAAGACAGCCTGAAAGCAACTGGAAAGAAAATTCATGTGTGCATAAAAATGTTGCCATGATTCAAGAGTGAAAACTTGCTATCACAATGTCTAAAGGGAGACACCCTAAGTAAAAGAAGCTGCAAAGAAAATGTCAGCATTCTCAATATTCCAGGAGTATCTTCCTGAATTAAAGATACCCTTAAAATCCGTGAACTTCATTGGAGGCATTCAAAGAATCAAAGGAACCCGCCGAAGCAAATGATACACATGCATGTGAAAATGGAAGAATTGTATTTGCAAATAAAAGAAATGCATCTACACTGAAAAATGTAGCAGGAAAATCAAGATATTAAAACTAAAGTCAAACACTGTGGTCTGTTGCTGCATTTGGTGGCGTCTTGCTTATGTATTCTTTGCTTTACAATTTTTTTATGTGCACTGCATGAGTTCTATAAAGTTGCATTGCCATAGTTTTGCAGTGTCAGATATCTCATTAAAAAGAGACAGAAGAAGGAACAATCCTTATTTTTGAGTTTTAAGAATTCTGAGTTTCACATTGGTCCACACTAAAATGGTTTGGGCACACAAGTTTTAAGAATTTTTTAACAAATATTCTAGGTAAATAATACTGAATAGCACTGAATCAACTTAATTTGTGTAAATAACTGTTAATAAAGTATGAATAAACTATGCTGAGACCTTTCTGAAGTAACTTGTAAGTGCTCCACATTTTGCCAATTTGTTCCACATAATGAAAGGTACTTCACATTTTGGAGATGGAAGGTTGCGGGTTATGCGTAAAAATCACACATGAAAAGTAGTCAAAGAAAAATAAACCAAGATGGTTTTCTAAAGAGATGAAGTAGTACAAAAACGCTAGAGAAAAGGAAATAGCTAGGTGAGTCATTGCTGAAAGAGAACGCAAGGCAGAAACAGAGGAAACACCGATAGATGACTGAAGTAGCCACAACAGTACATAATTTAATAAAACATTACATTACATGATAATTAAGGAAATTATTATTTCTAAATGCATTTTTATGATTTCTTTTATTTATTATTGATGCCTACAGCCATGGGCAATTTATGGAAAACCAGCAACAGAGGCAGCAGTGGAGACAGGTGCTGTTGGAGACATACCTTGCGAAGATGCAGTGGAGGGCCAGGGTAAGAACAGCAGCAAGGCAGTGTTGTCACAGGAAAGAAAGAAGGAAAACTGGACGAATGAAAGTAAGGACCTTACATATGAGGAGTATAATTCAGAAAATTGGGCAGAATAGTTATTGATTTAAGATGGCCAGAAAGTCCCAAGAAAAAGTATAAAAATATGAAATGAACTAAGAAATAGGAAAACACGGCTTGAGGGTAAGAAGGCAGCATAGAAATAAGGAAAAGGGAAAAGAGGTAAAGTAGCTTCTAATACTGAGGCTTAGCACTGGGGATGGTAGCATAGCCATTAGCTGTAGTCCCCACAGAAATGTCACAAAGAGGCAGAATGGACCATGGAACAGACAGAGAGAGAGAGAGAGAGAGAGAGAGAGAGAGAGAGAGAGAGAGAGGGACAGAGAGAGGGAAAGAGAGAGGGAGATACAGGCAAGGGCAATGGGATTAGTGGGCATTTGCAGGCCAGATATCTGCACTACTGAATAAGCTGTTGTTACTTGAATTTGTATTAAGAGTTAGCAAGAGAAGAGAACATAAGCAAGGGTACCCAACCATATAAATAGGATAGTTCAACAAGAAATACAAACACCTGCAAGCAAATACAGTCTCATCTGAGCAGCTAGCAGGGGCTGATTTGTATAACAGCAGATTAGCAAAGGGGAAACACTAACATATTTTTCTTGCTGAATAAGGGATAAGAAATAGAAGAAGAGAAAGCCAAAAAAAAAGTGACAGAGAGGGAGTATGGGGTAGAAAGGGAGATTAAAATCATCTGGTAATCATGGGGATAATTAGGTGACAATGTGTTCTATATAAAGTGGTTATGAAAGAGAGGTGTACTAACAGCAGTGGGAATGTGGCCTTATATTAACCACATAGCAATGAAGCATTCAAGAACAGGGGGCAATGGATGGTTGAAATTTGTTATAAGATAGGAGGACGACTCAGCAAAATCCAAATTGCCTTTGAACATGAACAGACATAGACTTACTTTGGTTGAGTGATGTGGGGAGAGAAGTAAGCACAGCCAACTGTGGCTTTACAATGAAACAGAAGAATTGGGGAGAAAGGAGAACACAGAAAATACAGTAGTGTAAGTTGCACTTACCCATAACAGTAGATGTTCAAATTCCTCAGTACTGCAGCTGCCTTTAAGCTATATGGGTTGTTTCATTTCACAGAAACCACAACTGGCTAGCTTCACAAAGCTCTGTCTTCTCCTGACACCTTCTCTCTGATCAATGATTGGCTAGCCCCAAGGAAAGACATCAGGAGAGAGAGAGAGAGAGAGAGAGAGACCTAACAACCCTGAACCAAAAAACAATAATAACAATGAAACATACAAAGAAGAAACACAAAGAGCTCTTCTTTATACCCCAACTACAACTATATACAAAAGTAGGTGGGTGGAAATTGGTTGCAACTAGCTACTACAGCAGTGAGGAATTCTATCATTCCTACTGCTGCAGTAGCCTTTAGGCTATATGGGTTGATAAATTAAGCCTATACAACATGAGAGCAGGAAGAATATGGACCTAGGAGCTACTGGAGAATAATCCTGGCAAAACTCATCTTGAATATTGAAAAGGAATCCAGTTAGTAATGGTTTGTAAAAGTATGTATAGAGGACCGTGTAGCTGCCTTTAGATTGCTTCTAGAGCCCACCCCTTACCAGTAGGCCATGTAAGAAGAAAACACTCAAGTAAAGTGTGTCTTGATACTGTCTGGAATGAATTTGACATGATGGGAATAAAAAGAAAGCAATAGCTGAGTACATCCACGTGGAAATGTTCTGTTTAGACACAGGATGTCCCTTTTTTGTCCCTTGATGAGAACTGAATAGCTGATCAGCTTTTCTAAAAGACTTAGTTCTGTTAGATAGTACCAGAGCTACCTATGCACGTCTAGAGTATGCAGAATCCTGTCTCCCTGCTTGTAGGGTTTGGGTAGAAAACTAGGAGATTGATGGCTTGAATCAAAGTAAACTATGAAACCACTTTGGGCATAAAAGTAATTTTTTTCTTAATGTGACCCTGTCTTTGTGGAATATGAAGTCAAGTTCACTGACCATGCAACTCGGATAATATTCATACAGATGTCAGAGCAATGATGAATACAGTTTTCCAAGTCAAGACAAGAACCTTAAATCAGTCTGATGAGCAGGTTCAAAAGATGACAGTTAACTTTTATAGCACAAAGTTGAGATCCCAAGGAGGAGCAGGTCTCAGGTGTAAAACTCCTTTTGGAAACTGTTTTACCACAAACAAAGAAAAAAGAGGAGGATCCAGTGGCAGACATTCTGAAATCAGGGTCTATATTAGAACATTGAGGTTTCAAACCTTCAAATGTTCTAATATCGAACCCTATTCAGTGAAAGCTTAAAATATCGAAGCAACAGAAAACCAAATTTTTTCCTAGGGAAATAATTTGGTTGTCCATTTCTGTTGCTTCGGTATTTTCAGCGCTGTGGTGAAATGTTGCGGGTCGGGTTCAGGTAAGTGTGCGATTGTGTGCACATGAGGGTTAGGGCGGGTTAGGTGAGTTAGGGTTAGGGCGTGGGTTAGATATATGTGCATTTTTGTGGACGTGAGGGTTAGAGCGGGTTAGGTGAGTTAGGGTTAGGGAGTGGATGAGGTGAGTGTGCGATAGTGACGGACCTTAGGGTTAGGGTTTGGGTTAAGGTAAGTGGATAGTTAGTGGTGTGTGTATAGTTTAGTGTAGGGTTAGGTGTAAGATTTTAGGTGTATGTGTGTGGATTGCTGTTTGTTTGGTGTGCTTGTGTTATGTGTATGTGTTTTGGAACAGCAATTTTTTTCTCTAGGAAAAAAATCATTGTTCTGACAGTTCGAAATTGTAAGCTTTCACTTACATAGGGTCGATTAATCACCGTTCGCTTTTTTAAGAGGTCGGTGATCTAATATAGCCCTAAAATCATTACAAGATAAACGTTTATAGAAGAATAAGAGATGCCAGAGATAAGCAACTGTCACAAATGTTTCAGCACCAGTGGTACAAAATCCATAATGGGCCCCTGGTTATTGGTTAGACATCAAATTAGAAAATTACTTCCACTTGCCAATATAGGATTTTCTAGTAGCAGATTTTCTTGCCTCCTTTAGTACCTGCTGCACATCCTCAATAACTGTCTAAAACTTATTAAAACTGAATCATTCAGACAGTTAGTTGGTGGACTTAAACAGTGATCATGCATACAATAAATAATCAGCTCTGGACAAAGGAATTATGGGGAACTGAGGTGACAGTTTAGAACAGAACATAAACAATGGAGCTTTTCACAGACAAGGGAAGAATTTCTCCATAGCCAACTGTCTTTCTCATTCACAGTGAACGTGTTTCAAAAGGGTGGTGGTGGAGGTAGAAGAGTACCCTAAGCAGGTACCTCTTTAGTCATGGAACAGAACACTGAACAAGAGTGGAAGTTGACTGTTCATAGGTGTATATTAGGCTAATGGCCACTGTGATGTTTATAAGCTGGGCCAAGCATCCCAAGTGTATCCCGCAAGCTTATGCACCTTAAAGGTTATTTTAAGAGGTATATATAAGCTATCAAGATAATGTAAATTATAAACCACAACAGGAATCCCATGACAAAGTGCATAAATTTAATAAAACATTCCAAAACACAATAAAAACAGAATAAGCACTTTTAGATGAAGCTCCTTCCTCAGATCCTTTTGCCGTGGTAGTCCTGCTGTGGTTTATAATTTACATTATCTTGATTGTTGGTGCTACAGTGGGACTTTTGGTCTTGTTCATGCTGTGTTTTTGTTTTTACTGACAGTATATATAAGCTGGGGCAAGATTTATAGGCTGCCTCTGTCCATTAGAGACATAGATGCTATTCTTGGGGTGTATTTCCGATTTCCCATCCAGTGGTCTAGGTTTCTCTTGAGTAGAGTTACACAACAGCTCTGCTTCACACGGATGGGAATCCTGTCCCAGAGAAGGGGAATTCTATGAGTCACATAACCATCCCTCCAACATGTCCTATTTATGACATAAGCAAAGTTTAAGTTCCTAGATCAAGTACTTTAGATGCTATTCATTTTGTGGTTATGCGAAAGATGTGGGATCCAAGGATGCCTTGTATATCAGGCATAGATCACGTCTCAACAGTCTGTAAGAAACAGAGTATAGAGATAAGACTTTCAGGTGGTCTACGCAGGACAATCTGTTTTATGCCCTGTATTCTTTTTGTGATGAACGTCTGTGGACATTGCAGTTGTTGCATGTATCTGATCAGGTACATACCAGAGGGGGAGTTGTACTCAATGACGGGCTTGATGAGAGCTGAATACAGTGAGACAATGACTTTCCTGCACCTAGAAGCCAAACCCTTGTTTATAAGTTGAGCAACATAGAAAGAGTTCCTTAATACCTTAGACACATGTTTGTTGAAAGCAAGGTTACTATCTACATATGTTTCATAATTCCTGACAACTGGCACTACTCTTAGAGGTGTGAGATCAACGAGGTAATTGTCAA
Source organism: Protopterus annectens (assembly GCF_019279795.1). Classification (NCBI taxonomy): domain Eukaryota; kingdom Metazoa; phylum Chordata; order Ceratodontiformes; family Protopteridae; genus Protopterus; species Protopterus annectens. The sequence goes on from NC_056743.1 coordinate 1,274,118,382, forward strand.
GGGTGTCTGACTTCCCAAACGACACTATTATGCATTTCTTGGAAATCATTTTTAAGCTGTGTCTTTGTGTCTGCTAGTTCATCTTGTTGGATGTTAGTGTCCTGGGGAGATCCTATGACTGCCCCTAGTTTACTGTCATCTGAAAACATGTTCAGCAGTGGCCCCTGACATTGACCTTGGCATCCAGGAGGTAGATGCTAAAAAGGAGCAGACCCAGCTCAAAGCCTTGACTCATTCTGCTAGTGATTGGCCTCTTTGTGGAAGTGGTCACCCTTGTCTTAACTTCCTGGGTCCTGTCTGATAGCCATCTGGGTATCCAGTGCATAACATAGGGATTTATGCCTATATCCATGAGTTTGCTTTATATGCCTGAGTGTGGTATTGTATCAAATGTTTTAGCCAGGTCAAGGTAGGCAGTACTCACTATTCTGCCCTCATACGTTACCTTGGTGACACTCTCAAAGAAGTCCACCAAGTTGAGCGGACATGATCTGCACTTGACAAAACCAAACTGGGTTGGATCCAGTGTTTGAAGGTTGTCTACATCCTTATTAATCATTTCCATGGCCTTGCATGTGAGACTAGTCAGACTTATGGGTCTGCAGTCCTGAGATCTGTTAATGGCCCATGTGGCACAAAGCCGATCTGGAAGCTATGGTTAACCAGTGATGCCAGTGGTCCTGATAGATCATATTTCAGGCTATTTACTAGGTGTCCTGGGATATTATTGTGGTTCATTGATGTGGTATTTTTGGCCTTAAAGAGTGCATCTTGGACCTGCTTCCTTGTGATAGTTGAGGGGGTTATGCTTGATGGTATTTTCAGGGGGTGGCAGAGGGAAAGAGGGGGTAAAATTGGAACTGACTTGGTCAGTCAGTATTTTTGCTATATCTTCTGGCTCCATGTAGGTGGCTCCATTTACAATCAGTTCTGAAGACTGCTGTGTGCTGCCTTTGAGGTTTCAGGCACTTGTCCTTTGCCTAAGAAAATATCTTTACCTCAGATATGGCATTAGTAGACTTGGTTTGCCCTCTTAATTGTTTGTTTAGATTAATAAATGTGTTTTATCATGCTGAGCATAGCACTTACTAATTTTGGCTATGACTTTTTTTCCTTTTGTCGTACAACCTTTTTATGTTTGGATAACCCCATGGAGGTTTGCTTTTTGAGTTAGTTCTGGGGCTTATTTCTGGAGGACACAGCTGTCTCTCTATAATTATTGACACAATTGTACAAGGCTTCTGTGAACAATTCTGCACATGTTGTTGTGTTCTCAGGGTTTGATGGGGCTTGAAATGTTTACAGGTTATTAATTAGTAGTAGGAAGTTTGCCTTAGAATAAATTATAAATGTTACAAGGTTAGCCAGGAACAAAGAACTGATTTTTATTACAAAGTAGACAGTTTGATGGTCTGACCTTACCAGAGAGGGCACTACATAGGGGAGTTACAACTTTTTCCCATATTTGCAAGCACCATGTCGAGTATGTTTTCACCCCTAGTGTGCGTGTGGACTATCTGATCCAAGGTGTTTGTGTTTACAAAATCCATGAATCTTTGGGCCTGTAAGTTTGAGGTTGTGGATCATGTACGTTTCCGAGTTTATAGTGGGGTAGTTGAATTTGCCCTTGAATACGGTATTAGGTGGAATGGCGAGAGTCTCCAGTAAGTCCAAGTAAAAGTTATCAGTTTTTTGGTCATAGATGATGACCTATAGCTTGCAAAGATATGATATGCAAAATATATAGATAGATTTATATCTATATCTATATATATATATATATATATATATATATATATATATATATATATATGATCTATCATTTATATCTGTGAGATGATATGATCGAATTCCTGAAATCAACTGATAGGGATCCATATATATGATATAAAATACCTCTCTCTCTCTCTTTCTCTCTCTCCCTCTCTCTCTCCATTTCTCTCTCTTTTCATGGTAACCTTTTCTGGAAGAATTATCACTTGTCTGTTCTAATGTCTTCATACCTCTCTATATAATGATATGCTGCTATCCCTGTAGCATAAGCCATTTTAGTCATTATGGCTAGATGTCATCCAAAAAGCTCTGCTAAGCATAACTCCATTTTCTGTCCATGTTTTAAGTTTGTAAACTATTTCTTCAACTAAATGTAGATATGTATATGTATCATAGCATATCCTTGTATCTGTAAATGTGATTTGTTAATTTCTTATGTGATTCTATTCACCCTGGCAGTACCTGCAAATAGTCTATTGAGGTCAGTGCACTACCCCAGTAAACATATATAAATAAATAAATACAGGACTTTACCTATGGAAATATGGACATGGAGTAGCTCAAGCTTATCATCCCATTGGACTAGTCTTTAAGAGAGTTTGTTAATATATGTTGAAACATTGCCACCTTTGGTCCCTGTCTGTGCAGTAGCTGGCTTAAATGTGTGGAAAACATTGTAGCCTTGCTTTGCTGAGGTGTTCTCTGCAGCTTTAAACCATGTCTCATTAACAGCACAGATGTCCACATTCTCCAGGGTGAAGAGTGTCTAGAAGTGGAGTTTCTTATTTAGACTCCTGGCATTACACAATAAAGCCTTTAGATTCACCTGGGCTGTTTTTGCTATGTTGGAAAGTTTGGCATTGCTTCGAAAAGGCAATATGGGTGAGGGCAATATTTTAGCCAATATATGAAAGCCTACAGGGGAAAGGTGGAGACCATCCTTGGCTAAGCAACGTGGTCTGTTGACCATAACCTATGATGCTGACAACTATTGTAATCCTTTAGAATGACACCAGAAACTAAGCCAATTATTAAAGTCAATCATCTTTTGTTCATATTGAGGCATCATTCCTGGTGGAGGCAGAATGTTGTTTAATTCTAGGCACAAACCAACCTAGGACACATAGTCCAAGAGCTCCATAATGTCTATCTTCATACAGTCCAGGGAGGAACATCTCAGGTAATTTACAACTAAATGGACCTGGACTGAGTCATAGTGGTACTTCTTGTCTAATGATGTGAGTGTGTGGGTGATTTGATGGAACCTGGCCCCTGACAGACAACTGACATGATTTTCTCCTTATTTAGCCTGTTTAGTAAGACATGTATATGGCCTGTAATGGAGTCTCCTGAGTAGTAGGCTGGCATGTCTTATGAACTTCATAGTTGAGATTCCAAAGGGTGTGGCTGTATATTTCATATTGGATGTTGTTTGGTGGAGTTCTTTAGGGTTGCTGAGAATTCATTTTGTAGGACAAATGTCTAGGAGAACTTTGTGGTTTAGGGAGGTTGTTTTTAAGTGCCTCAGCATATGTTGACCAATGTGTTGGGACCAACATATGCTGAGGCACTTAAAAACAACACTTACACCTAGGACAAGGAAGGCATAAAAAGCAGGGGTGCACCACTTTCTTAGAACAAGGGCAGAGCAAGGATGGGAGATTATGTGGCATATTCCCACACACCAACTTAGGGCACATGTACTACTTACATTTCTGAAAAGGATAAACTACAATAAATCTGGACACCATCAGATGTTCTCAAAAGGCATTAATCTTGGAGGGTACTACAAAATCTGGAAAGCAATAGACTTCCTAGGGCAAGACAGAGAACAGTATACATTTCATTCACTCATTCAGAACAAAGGTCACATCACATGATCACAGGGCAGGACCATCTATAGATGCTGTAAAGTGCTTCAGTCACTGAAGTCAGCATTATACAAGGTGCACTTACATGGTAACTCCACTCACTGATTTTTCTCTTGTCTTTACAGCTTTTCCATTGCTAAATAAACTACATCTGTGTCATGGGTGAATTGTATACACAACATATATATGTATACACATATGTATATATGTCCACATGTATGTACACATGTATATATGTATACACATATATGCAACGAGTTAGAGAAGTGGCAATAATATGGAAAAGAACAAATTCAAGGGACTGACAAGACAATGGAAGTTTGTTAAGTAGGGGTCTCAAGACTAAGATATGCTGAATGTTGATGGAATTACAGTATGAAGATAAATGTCTAGGAGCTCAAGCAATATTACTGTTGCATATGAGGTGGCATGACATGCCAACCACTGTAGAAAGATTTAGAAATGGCTTTGAAGGAGGATCTGCAACCCATTAAAAAGAGACAGCCAGGGTTGAAATTTATGTGGCCAGAAGCATTAGAAAGAATAAAGTGGTGTACAGTGACTTTGGTCAAAGCAGTAGAAACAGTGAGGTGCAGCTGAATAACTTCATACCCAAGGAAATCAGGGGTTATCCAGGTATATATGTGGCACATCCTTACACAATGGCAAAACGGAAACAAATCTACTATGAAGACAGGGTTCACCTATCCAAAGTCTGTATGAGAATATTTACAGATGATCTAAAGATGACATTATAGTACACCTAGTATGAGATGGGCTTGGTGAATAGGGGGAGTCCTGCTTTTAGTGTTGAAACAGGAATGCCAAGGCTGGACCCTTAAGTGAGGATAGAATACCAATCAGTCCAGTCCTCACAGAAGTGGAGAGTGCCCAGAGGTAAACTGCAAGTGGCTATTTATCTATCCTCTGCAGAAGACTGTAAGACAGCCCAGAATGTAATATGTTGATGTTTGTTGAAATAAACTTAAAGAGATAAAATGTTTGGAAATTAAATGCAAAAAGAAAAAAATGGGGGAATGTGTATGCATGTATGTATGTATGTATGATGTATGTATTCATGCATGTATATATATATATATATATATATATATATATATATATATATATATATATATATATATGATGTATTTATACATGTGTTAACTCAGCTAGAGAACTAGACAGACTGGCAGACTAAACTGTAATATCAGAAATTTCTTGAGAGAGCATAGTAGTAATCACAATAAATGCAGCAAGAAACAAAATCATGAAATTAAACAGGTGAATCTGCAGTTTCATGATTTTGTTTTATTAACAAGCTATAAAAAAGTATGAAACTGAATATAGATCAGTCCACAAGCAGATTGTACTTACAAGTACGTGAACTAATAAAAGACGGTGTATAGTTGCAGTTCATAGTCCCTAATGGCCACTAAATGCATCCCTGTTGTCACATTCCCTACCTTCCAGCCACTGCAGCCCCCATTCCTGTAACTCTTGCTTGTTAGTAGCTACAAACCCAAATTGTCACAGGAATTGCCAGTAGGTAAGTACGTACACACACACACACACACACACACACACACACACACACACACACACACACACACACACACACACACACACACACACACACACACACACACACACACACACACACACATACACACACAGCTTTCACACTCCGTGTCTGTTATGATCTCAAAATCTCAACAGACATACCCATTAGTAACTACACTCAACAGTATCAGACTCTGCATATTAGAATTCGAGACCAAAACTTTTACAGACCATTCAAAGATTACAAATCAAATTATGCAGGGCAAGATACTCTGTTGAGACTGTCAGTATTTATGTAGTGTAAGTGACCCAGTGCAGGTTTTTGCTCACAGTTTAAATTATTTTTCAATTCAGGATCATGTCTGTCACTGATAGCAGTTCTCTTTGCAACAGTCGCTGCACTGAATCTACTGTAGCTCCCTATTTAAAGACTAGCATTAACTATGAGCTCAGATTGGTCATATATTCTACGTAGTTTTTAACTATCATATCATTGTAATATTCCTTGTCAGTTACTGCACCTTATATTCTCAGTCTTTTGTTCTCAGCAAAGTAGAGTTGTGTAAGTAAACCAACCTCATATCATGCGTTCCGGCCCCAAAATCCGGACAATACCAAGAAAGGAGGGGGGGTATCCATATTCATCAAGGACACCCACACCTCAAGACTGGTGGCAACGCACGATGCATCGGAGACCATCCAGGTGCAATTAACCATAGGCAAGACTGCTCTGCAAATTGTAGCATGTTACAGGCCACCCTCACAAACTCAGGAACCTCACATGGCCTTCCTGAAAACTCTAGAGGGGATAAATGTATCACCAAACACCATCATACTAGGTGACTTCAATTACCCTAATATAGACTGGGGACACTACTCAAGCCCAAACACCCTAGCCCAAAAGTTCCTGGAATTCATAAACTCAAATGCCATGGAACAACTAGTCACCATCCCCACAAGAGGAGATAACATACTTGATCTCATCATCACGAACATGGGAGCACAATGTTCAACACCGAAGTATACCCCTCACTGGTGAGATCAGATCACCTGGAGGTCCTCATCCCCCACCTGAAATAAAAAGACCACAGTAAAGAACTTTTCGAAAGCCTTCACACTTCTAAAGACTAGTGTGGTCTCCTTCCACCGCTGAATCACTTACAAATGCCTTCTACCAGCACCTGCAGGACTGCATGGATAAGGCAATCCCAAGAAAAACAAAGACTCTTTGTACCAAAGGCAAGCGTCCAGTCTGGTGGACCCCAGCCATAAACAAACTCTACAACAAAAGGAGGAAGCTACTACAAGATAGAGCAAAATCCTTAAAAGGTAAGACACCCTTGATCACTACAAGTAAAAAACTAAGAGCTCTCATAAAATCATCCAAAGCAAATTTTGAGAGAAAAATAGCTAAAGACTCAAAAGACAATCATAAGGCCTTCTTTAGCTATGTTAGAAACCTGGGAGGAAACTCCCAGATATGCTCAGAACTAGTTCAAAATGATGTGAAGATTACTGATCCTACAGACATTGCCAACATACTGGCTGACAGGTTCAGTGCAAACTTAAGGTGAGATATCTATACCAAACGATTGCAGCCCCCAAACATGAGAACTGCTCTCTCCAAAGCAAAAACACAGCATCCATGGGACCCGATGGTGTGTGCTCCATGAACTCAATGATGAATTAAACCCACAGCTAGGACAGCTGTTTAATCAAAGTCTTACCTCTGGATACGACTGCAACTGTGGTCCCACTTCACAAAGGCGGTGCTTCCACCGACCCTGGAAATTACCGCCCATTATCTTGACAAGCCTTATCTGCAAAGCCATGGAGAGGATCATAATGGACCTCATCAATAAAGACATAGGGAATTTGCAGACTTTGGATCCAACCCAGTTTGGCTTTGTCAAAGGCAGATCATGCCTTTTAAACTTGGTTGACTTTTTCAAAACAGTCACCAAAGCCATTGATGAGGGAAAGGCAGTCCATACAGCCTACCTCGATCTGGCGAAGGCCTTGATACAATACCCCACTCGGTATCATTGAAAAACTCATCAGCTTAAATGTTAACCCATACATCACAAGATGGATTGCAAACTGGCTGAGTGAAAGAACCCACAGGGTCAGAGTTGCTGGCGCCATGTCAGACTCAAAGCCTGTCACAAGTGGTGTCCCACAGGGCTCAGTCCTGGGCCCACTCTTGTTTGGCATCTACTTTACAAGCAAACACAGGAGGGTTATGGCTGACAAAGTTTGCAGATGACTGCAAACTGGGCCATAGTAAACACATCTGACACAGATATCCTTCAGAAGGGTCTCACAGAAACGGATAACTGGTGCCAGAGCCATGGCCTAAAGTTAAATGCCAAAAATGCATAGTCACTCGAAAACAAGGTTACCCCTAGCTACCAAATAGGTGGCAATCCACTGAGCACAGAAGAAGTTATCAGGGACCTGGGGACCCAGGTTGATAGTAGTCTATCATTCGACACCCATGTAGCTAAAGTAGGGAAGACCTTCTACATTGCCCACCTTATCATGAAGGATTCTCATCTAGATCAAGGGAGGTCATGGTCTCCTTTACTCATCACTCATCAGACCAATGATTGAGTACAATGCCCCATTCGAATGTATCTGACCCGACACTTGCAGCAGCTGGAGAGGCCACAAAAGTTCCTCACCAAAAGGATAAAGGGTCTCAAAAATCTGTCCTATGCTGCCCGACTGAAAGAACTCCAGCTCTATTCAGTCAGAGGTGACCTTTGCCTAACATACAAGGCCATGTCAAACCCAGATTTGATGAATATGCTTCACCTCAAAAATCTAGATCCATCAGAGCCACAAGGGCGGAGACTTAAACCTCGACACGGCTATTAATAGGACATGCTGAGAGATAGATTTATCACCAAAGACCCTATGCTGTGGAACAAAATCCCGTATATGTGAGGCAGAGCACGCTGGCCTTGTTCAAGAGAAATCTTGACCAATGGATGGGAGATCGCCAGGGATTACCTCAATGTCACTGCTCGACAGAGGCACAGCAAAATAATGGGTATAGTTCCCCATACTAAAGCCACAAAACGATGGGCTAGGCTTGTAAATTTCCTCGGGCAGATAGCCTAGTATGAACCTATGAACCTATGAACCTATAACAGATGTTTGAATGATCAGTGATGTGGTATTCTTAGCTATAGGTATTATATCCTACCAAAGATATAACAGTTGGCCAGCTTCCAAAGCTTCAGGGCACCTTCCATGTACTCTAACTGTCTGACAGCTCAAGCTGAGCTGACCAAAAGGCAAGCTTGAGCATCAAGCCCTTCAGAATTCTCCTGCCAACAGACAGAGGGGGGCTGACACTTGAAAATATAATTCTAGGAAGAACAAAAAATAAATAACCAAACCTGGCATAAAGACCTTACCATAAAACAAGGTGGCTGGAGGGAGGGAGTGGCTACTGCAGCAGTGATCATTCAAACATCTACTGTTATGGTAAGTTTACTTACATAACTGTACTATGTTCATCATATTAATCATTGCTGCAGTAGTCTTAGCTATATGGGCAGATTACCCAAGATTATTACATTTGGGAGGTAGAAAGAAAAGAGTTGAGGAACCCCTGGAGCATGGTCCTTGAAAAATCTGATTTGGAGAAGCAACCAAGCTTATAGTGCTTTGTAAAAGTATATACACGGGACTAAGTTGCAGCTTCTAGAATGCTCCTAGAATCCGACCCTTTTCAAAAAGCCATAGATGAAGCCAAGGTCCTGGTAGGGTGAGCCTTGACCCTGCTTGCAATAGTTTTGTTGTGAGTATAACCAAAAGTAATAGCCTTCGACAACCATTTAGAAATAGCCTGTTCTGACATGGGTTGTCCCTTCCCTTTACCTTCACAAGAAGTGCACAATTGATCTGAAGATCTGAAAGATTTTGCTCTGGCAAGATAGTGCCTGAGTTGTCTGTGGACATCCAAGGTGTATGAGGTATCCTTTCTCCTTCATTTTTGAGTTCAAGAAAGAAAAAGGGGAGATGGAGATTTGGCTTAAAGTAAACTTGGATGCCACTTTAGGCATAAAAGGATTAGTTCTCAAATAAACATTGTCCCTGTGGAAAAGGAGCTAGAGAAGACTTACCATAAGAGCTTGCAACTCCGATATCTTTCTGGCAGAGGTCAGAGCAATCAGTAAAGCTGTTTTCAATTTTAAAAACCTCAAGTCAGCCAGATTAGCTAGTTCAAATGGAGCAAATATTAGCTTCTCTAAAACATTAAGATCCTAAAGATCGGCCACTGGTTTTCTTGCAGGCTGCTTATGCAAAACCCCTTTCAAAAATATTTTGACATGAGTATGCATTGAAAGAAGAGGATCCATGAGCAGCCATGCTGAAATGGCCTATAACTGAACCTTGACAGAGGACTAAGAAAGGCCATAGGATAGTAACTCACACAAATATAGTAAAAACAGGCAACAGCTAGCCCAGAATGGGTGCTGCTTGTGTTGTTATCACCAGCTAGGAAAGCATTTCCATTTACTAATATATCATTTTCTAGCAGCAGGCTTTCTTGCCTCCATTAGTACCTACTGCAAGTCCTCAGTAAACAGGTGCCTAAAGGATCATAGGAGGTTACTAGGGTAATGATCCTAGGGCCTTTACAAACCTAGCCAAGTTTTACCCTTATTTCATGATCAGGACCTATCACCCCTGTCCAAGAGGGACATAGGTGGAACCCCTGGGGTGAATTTACAGTTGCCCATCCAATCGTCCAGACTGTGTTTGAACAGGGCCAATGAGGTGCCCTGCTTGATATGAAGCAGGAGCTTGTTCCAAAGGTGTGGTAACCTCTGGGAGACAAATCTACCCCTCCAGCAGGTTCTATTAATGTCATGTACCAGGTTAAGGCCTTTAGAGTGAGAAACACTTGTACCATTTGACTTACGGATATGCGGCATTTCCAATAAAGCAGGGTCAAATATTGCCTTGTATGCAAGCCAGAGATTGCCCCTGAGTAGTCTGTATGAACCAGAATAAAGCAACTGTGATTTCAGATAATCCTCATAGGACAGAAGCTGAAGACCACAAATTTTCCTTGAGAGGAACCTTTGTGGTCTCTTCAATTGCTGCAGGTGCTTGGAAAGGTACATACCAAAAGGGGCATTGTACTCAATGATGAGGGAAGAGTACAGGCAGGTTATAACTTCTTTTTTTCTGGAGGCAATGCCCTTACTTATGAGATGAGCAATATAGAATGCCCTTCTTACCACTGTAGAGATATGGTGATCAAAGGTAAGGTTGCTGTCAACCTGTATGCCCAGGTCTCTCACCACTGAGTGCGTACTTAGGGTGTTGTTATTTAACTGGTAGTTAGCAGGAACATTGCTGTTACCGAAAGGGATGATAATACTTTTTTTTTTTGCATTGAGTTTAAGGCCATGACTTTAGCACCAGTCATTAGCATGTGTAAGACCCCTCTCGTAGGATGCTGACATTGTTTGGAGATTCTATGACCCACTCCCAGTTTGCAGTCATCGGCAAACTTTGTCAGCCACAGACCTTTAGTTTTAGCTAGTACTTTGAAGAAATAGATTCCAAACAGTAGAGGTCCCAGGACTGATGCCTGTGGAGCACTACTGGCTACAGGTTTGCTGTTGGAGGTGGATTTCCCTATTTTGACTATATGGGTTCTATCAGTGAGCCAGTTAGTGACCCATCTAATGATATACGGGTTGATATCTAGCTGGATGATTTTGTCATTTATGCCTGCATGGGGGATAGTGTCAAAAGCTTTGGCTAAGTCTAGGTAGGCTGTATGCATAGATTTCCCCTCATCGAAGACCTTTGTGACTGTCTCGAAGAAGTCCACCAGATTTAACAGGCATGATCTCCCTTTGACAAATCCAAATTGAGTAAGGTCAAGTGTTTGGAGATTACCAATACAGGGAATTTAGGGAATTAAGACCCTGTCATGTAGGCAGTCAATTGAAGTTGATTGGTGTTGGAGTGTATTAAACACTCAGTTTCTTGTGTGAGTGGATATAGTCCGTGAGGAAGCTTGTGGTAATTGCCCCTGAACATTTCCAAAAGAAGGGAGAACCATGGCTGCCTATGCCAGAAAGGAGTCTCCCCAATGATCTTGGGGGATTCCTTCTAAATCTTCAAAAGTACCCTGGATATTAATGGAAAGGGTGGAAAAGCATACAGGAACATTCCCGTCCAAGAAAAAGAAAAGGCATCTGTCTTCCAGGCCTTCCTGTAGGGAGCCCTGGAGCAGAAACTTACCAGCTGATTGCTCAGACAAAAGGTAAAAAGTCTACTTGAGGAACTCCCCATAGATGGATCAAATCTTGGAAGATTCCCTGATCTTATTTCCATTCATGAGGGTCTGCCCTTGTCCTGCTCAACTTGTCTGCAAGAGAGAGTATTGGTCTGATAGAATGTAGGATGCTTGCAGACTATGATTGTGTTGTGAAGCTATATCCCAAGCTAACATAGCTAGTCTGCAGGTGGGATACAACCTGGTTCCCCCTTGCTTGTTGACATACACTATGACTGTGGCATTGTTTGTACAACTTCAAAGGGTCCCAGGGACCACAGCTGATTCACAGAGTTGAGTGACTTGATGAGGGCAAGCATCTCTTTTATATTTATGCTCTTGCATTTGTCCTTGATGTTCCAAACATGTTGCACATTTATCCCTCTTGAAACTGCTCCCCAAGGAAAGTCTGAGGTATCTGTGGTGACTGACTACTTTGGTGCAGGGAGGGAGAAGGAGAGACCTGGATTTAGGGATATCTGTTGTCTCCACCAAGTAATTTCCCTTCTGATAAACTGCAGCACTGGGATCTGAAAAGACAAAGAGTATTGGTCCCTGGGACCAAAGAGACTTCAGATACCACCATATCTTTCTCATGTGGCATCTTGCCAGAGGTATCATAAGAATCATACAAGCCATGAGACCCAAAATTCTGAGGTATTCCCTTGCAGTTACCAAAGTCTTGAGTGGAAAACCCAAGAAATAAAAAATAGATCTAGATGTAGATACATTTTTTTCCTGTGGAAGAAAAGCTCCTTGAAATGTGGTGTCTGTTTGACATCCCAGAAACACAATCCTGTGAGAAGGAGTCAAGAAAGACTTTTGAATATTATCTTGGAATTCCAGCTTGTGTAAGAGATCCCTCACCCAAGAGAGAGATTCCTGATACTCTGCATAGATAAGCAAGTCCTACAAATATGGAAAAATATGGATATGCTATAGCCTGCAATAGCTATAACTGGAGCTGGACACTTTGAACACTCTTGGTGCAGTGGATAGTTCAAACGGTAAGGCCGAGTTCTGATAATGTGATCCAGACAGACAAAACCTTAAGAAACACCTGAAGTCTGGATGAATAGAAATCCAATGATAATCATCTTTTAAATCTGATATTACAAGAAAACTTGAATAAGGAAGAAGAGGTAACAGGTTGTGAAGTGACACCATTATGAATTTGTGCATTATCACAAACATGTTTCGGAAAGAAAGATCCACAACTGGTTTCCAAGCATTTTTTTTCTTTGGCACTAAAACATCATTGGATAAAATCTCTTTTTGACCTGGAAAGGGGAACAGGTTCTATCACTCCGTGGGACAGCATGAGATGAAAGGCACGTGGAAACAGAAGAGTTTGGTCTGGAGGATGAGAATTACCCCTGGAAAGGAGGAATTTCCTCCCATTGCCATCTGTAAAATTGTTGAATGATCTTTATAACACATGTTTCTGTTGACAAAGAGAAAAGTGGAAATTCAGACATTCAGGAAGAAAAAAAAGGGGCTGCCTGAGTGGGAGGAAGGAATAAAGTTACTTAAAAAGTCATTCTAACTTATTGGACTGTCCTTGGTTTGGGGAATTTCCAGAATTATTATTGGAACCTCCTTGCCTTTTTATTCTTAAATGGCTGTTTACATTGTATGTTGTTGATGCTATTTATTTTGTTTCTTACCAAAACTGGATGAGAGATTAAGAGAATCCACTGGAAAACTTGAAAAAGGAGGGCTGAAAAATCATAAGAGATTCCCTGTATCAGCTTACCCTTTTCAACACACTTTTTGATCACTTCTGAAGCATAGGAGCCAAAAACTAAATCTCTATCCCAAGAATTTAAAATCTTATTTTAACATCATGTGAGAAGTTCTGAGAACAGAGCCATGCAGACCTCCTCAAAACAGTGCCAGTGGTCACAGCTCTGGAAAAATATCAACAGAGTCATACACACAATGTATACAATGAGTAGTGACTTGAACAGAAAAAGAAATTAAATTATTTAAAACAGATTTTTCCTCACAAGAAGAAACTACAGATAAAACATTCCTCGTACTTTCCCAATGAGTCAGAACAATGTAACATATGAGCCTGACAATTAAAAATTCTAAAAATCAGAGTTGCAGAAGCATACACCCCCCCCCCCATACTTTTTAATAATCTTCCCGTCCTTATTAGAAAGAGTAGGACTGGAATTAACTAAGAGTTTAGCAGCAGTAGGATTAATTAAAGCTACAGCTGCTGGGTCAGCTTTGGAAGAGTGTATAAAATCTTAAAAGACTGAGAAACTTTATGCATCCTATCTGCCTTTTTAGGAATAACTGGCTCACTGTCAGAAAAAATAAAGACAGTAACACACACATCCTCCAGTGCTGACAGAACTGGAGGAATGAGTGTAGGTTCTAGAAATTCCTTCTGTAATAGCTCATATCATTTTCTGAGGGACTGAGAAATCTCAGACTTCTCTCATTGAAAATGCTGGCACATTCTAGAAGTAGTCACAGAGAAAGACCCCCCCCCCCCCCCCCACAGGGAGAGACAGTCTGAATCAGAAATCTGGGAAGAAAATCCTGTATCTGGCCCTGCATCCTCCTATCAAGAGTCATAATCTATAATCTATTCTGGAAGGGTGGTATCCTTCTTTCTTCTACCAGAAACTACTTTACAAGAAAGATCAATGACCCGAGTTAAACCCTGAGCCAGACCCAGTAAACTACTCCTGTCTAAGGAAATTTGGGGAGAAGCAGATATATTCTTAGTTTTCTGTTTATTTTTTTTCCTTAGTTTTCTATTTCTTTTTTTCAGGAAAACTGGGACCACTAGTGTTAGTAATGGCAGCAGCTTTCGCAGGGATGGGCACAGCAATCTGACAAAACATGGAAGTCTTCCCTGTTGTCTCTCCCAGGACTGACAAGAGTGGGTGTTCCTTCCTACGGAGGAGACCCCAAGAGCTGCAGAGGACATAGATAGCTGGCAGTCCACAGTGGTTGTAGGTGCTACACCAGAGGGATCCAGGGTAAAAGATGAGTGGTACTAGCTGCAACTAATGTTCACAGCAGAGTCTCTCACCTACAGCTAAGACAAAGTGCTAGCCTGCTGTGATGGCAAAGGCTATTTGCTTAACTTTTGTTTTGTGGGTTGAAGATGGACTGCCCTTGGGAATGACAGACTGTTACATGGTGAAGTCAAAAATGGTGCTTCTTTCTCAGAGAAATGAAGAAGCAAATTATGGTAAAAAAGTCTGTAAAAGTCAATTTTTTCAAAGATAAACACAGTGGAAAAGACTTTAAAACATGTAGCTAGCCCCACAAAGTAAAATAAACACACTTTCTTCACAGAAAAAAACGTTTTCAGTTACTTTAAACAACTTTGAAACTAACAGAAAAAAAGAGCTCTCCTATTTAAAAGTCCAGTATGGTCTCATGACAATCCATTAAAACACAAACTCCTAGCTTTAAAACAACTTTCTTGAAGTAGAAAGTATTAATAATAGACAAAAAAATAGAAGTTTTTTCCCCAACAGGAACTTATCTGCCCAACAAAGGAACACCACAAGCCACCCATCAATCCTCAAAAGCCTCAGAGGAGGGTGTTCTCACGCAGTAAAGTTCTGAAGTGTTTGGTTCCCATACTTGTCTTTTATTCAGCTTAGCTTGAGCTGCCTGACAGTTTGGTTATGTGGAAGGTGCCCTGAAACTTTGGAAGTTGGCTGGGTATTATAACTTTGGCAGGATATAAATCATATAGCTAAGGCTACTGCAGCAGTGATCAATATACTGAACATCTAAAGTTCCTACTACCATAATCCATACCTGTCAACTACAGAGCCTAGTTCTACACACTTTTATTTCAAGTACTAAAGACTAAGTGATTGTGACCCTGTCACCATGTTGCCTGCCTGTTGGTAAGTACAGTCCAAAGATGTCACAACCATTCCTCATGTGACAGTCCTACCCTGATGGCAATTGCTGAACTAGTGTGTAAGTACACTGTCACAGTTGTTCTCTGTCTACAGATACATGCATCTTGCAACAGGTTCAATTTTACACTTATTACGAAGGCCATGTCTATGAAAAACTGCAAAAATGTTTGTAATACATGTCAAGTAATAATGACAGGCCCACGAAAAAAGGCACCGCCAGTCTATCAGTCAAGCATCAGTAAAAATAACAAGCTCCACATGTCGATATGTCTAGCATTAGAAAATTGGTCTATCAATAACTGCAGGACTGCTGCAAAAGAATCTGCATGTTATCATCACACTTGCAAGCCTGATCTGTGTGAGTATTAAGTGTGACCGTTAAGACCTCAGGCAGCATGATAATATTAGGGCAATCTGTGTTATTTACGGATCTATTATAATCAAGTGAATATACGGCCTGTTTGCAGAAGCAAAGGAGGGCATGGATTTTCAAGGAGATACTGAAGAAGCAAGAGAACTGCACAAACTTCTTTCCCACCCAGGACATCTAAACAAATTCAAATTATTTTAAAGATGTTTAAGGATACAGATGGAGTTTCTTGGCTTATTGTGCTCCCTGAAGAATGCAGTGGAATTGTGTTCACTTTGAGTGTGAGCCCTCTGCCCCTCCCCCACCGAATTTTATTCTGTGACAGTTTCTACTATTAAGATTTTTTCCTTTATTATTGCAGGACTTTATACTTAACTGTCTTGAGTTTCCTTTGTCTCGACTAAATATTTTAGCAATTAGATGGAGTTACTGATGTATCATAGCATCTATGTGTCTACACATTGTCATTTAAAAATGATAACAAGGATTGTTTACATATATCAGAACAGTCACTATGGTAATGAATGACTGTGTGAACAATGCAGTACAGGCAAGCATACCTCTCAACTGTCCTTGATTTTCAGGGATGTCCCTGATTTTGACTCAAATTTTAGCCCTGTCCCTCTTAATCCCTCCTAAAACTGGTGACTTTTGGAGGAAAGGTGGTGAATTACACTTAATGAATAATGACAATAATTCTGATTGGTTGAGAGGTCTGTAGGCGAGTGAGAAGAGAAAGGAGAGAAAGTGAAAATAGTAATGTGGGAAGAAATGAAGCAAATCAAAAGAGAAAGAGAGTTGACAAAAGTGAACACGACAGTGTTGAAGAAAACAAAGTGGTGTGACTGGAAGTATGGTGGAGTGTTTCACAACAAAAAACAAAGTTCAACTGTATTAGATATAACTGTTGTAAACAAATCTAACAACTATTGTAAAATTCACAAAGTGCTTTATACAATATCAGCTGTCCCATATTTTTAATCATACAAAGCAGCAAAATTCTGCAGCACAATGGAGTATACAAATGTCTTAAATAAGAATGTAAAAATATGAATCACTGTGGTGAATTACACTAAAAGCAGATTGTAGAAAAGAAGTATACCATGGTAGTTGGGCTGGAATATTTTTACTTATTTTTTGTTAAATGCATATGGATGGTTATATATTTATCAGAAACAAAGCTCACAAAGTATTACAAAGCACAAAGAATTAGCAGGTCTGTCTGGACACAATATACATGTTTATATTTTACATACATAAATACATATATCTATATATACTCATTATAAATCAAACGTGCACAATGTGCATGTAAAAATGTGAAAACGTGGCTCGCTGACACAAAATGCACATGCTCAGAGGGTTACTCTGGAGCATGTTAAACCACAACAATAAGTGTTTTTCAGGGCATGCACACCTCATGTGGGGGGCTGCTCCTACCCTAACCCTTGTTAATTATATGTACTAACTGTGAAATTATTGCACAGTCCATGGGGAAAGGGAATATTCCTCTTCCTGGGGACTGTGGATCTCATACACGTTGACCATCTGTTTCTGTTGGACAAATGCTGTCGACCAAACAGACCTCAACATTGTACATGTTCAACAATACTTAACGCACCCATATACAATGTGTGTGTTTGCACATGTGAAAGTAATGTGCAAATATATGTGTGTGTGTGTGTGTGTGTGTGTGTGTGTGTGTGTGTGTGTGTGTGTGTGTGTGTGTGTGTGTGTGTGTGTGCCCATAATGTACAAATATAGCTATATTTATGTCTATATGTGTATATATGATTACTTCATCAAATACCATAGATATGTATTTCTGTTGTGAAAATGTTATTATTTTGTCAAATCTCAAAAGTAAATAATGCTGAATGGCAAAATGCACTCAAAGTTATTCAAAACAGCCAGACAATCCAACCTACACCTCAAACCTCCCCCCCCCAAAAAAAACAGGTAACAAAAAAGGAAGCATTTTTGGCAGGGGGCAAACCCGTACATTCCCCCAAATGTAGATATACTAACTCCACACTCACACAAACATGAAGAAGAAAAATCCCTTCCTAAAGACAGGAATCATTGCCTGCTCTCACTAAGAAACTACACTGAATAATTTCCTGTAATAGCATAACCTTATCAATTGAAAAACTCATTTCTCTTGATATGATCCACTAACCACTAACTGAATAAAGATATGTACAATATTACACTCACAAGACTATTTGACTATTCTTGATTCAACCAAATGTGAGTTCAGAGTATTCTGCAAGGCTTTTTATAAGGTACAATGAATATGTCAAACACATGGTTGAGATTTTGCCCTACACACACACACACACACACACACACACACACACACACACACACACACACACACACACACACACACACACACACACACACACACACACACACACACACACATGCGCGCGCATATCTATATAAACTCACAATGAACACTGATAAAAGGTGCAATGAAAATGTGTATAGAAACTAAAGAATAGGTATTTTATAACCATTCTAGTCATGCCATCAAGCTTTTATCACCATACTGTCCACATCATAATTTATTACCAAGCCACCTGTGTAAGGAATAAAAAAAAAAATCTATCCCATTCATACTAAAAGAGAAAAATAATTCACATATTGCTCACACAAACCCTCAAAAACAATATTGCCCACCTAAATCAAATTCCTAGTAATAAAAATAGTTTTTTTTTAAACACCTTCATTAAATTATCATTTAAGACATGGAAAAGCATACATTAACAGAAAAGAAAAGACAC